>NW_009208881.1:659-1186 GCF_000690835.1 Fulmarus glacialis
CGCCCCCCGAGCCACAGCCGTGCCCCGACCCTCCTGACCCCCCAAAACCCCCCCCCTGCCCAGCCAAGCGGCTCCTGCGCCCTCCGCCCAACGTCCCCCCCTGCCACTGCACGGCTCCGGGGCTGGAAAGATAAGACACCGGGGCCGGCGTCGGGGCAGCGAGGGGCAGCAGGCAGGGCACGGCTCCAGAAACACAGAAGATTTCCAGCTCCGGGGCTGGGAAGGAAATAAGTGGGTTCATTTTATAGGCCACCATCGAGTGCAAAATTACAGCGAGGAAGAGCGATGTTGATGGCCCTGGGTAAACAGGAGTTTAGCAGGCAGAACAGAAATGACTCCGGCAAGGCGGGCGCAGGAGCGTGGCAGGGGGGGTTTACAGCCCTGCCGTGCCGGAGAGCCCCTGATTTACGTCCCAGCATAAAAAAAGCCCTATCTGGCTTAAACCATCTAATTTATAACGGCTGTTCGTAACCATATTGATTGCCTTTAGAAAGAAGGTGCCGTATGCATTGCAAAATCCATTCCTC
>NW_009208882.1:0-23409 GCF_000690835.1 Fulmarus glacialis
CTATCCCAGCCGAAACCAGGACATATATTCTCCTCCATTTTTAAAGAGCTAATAAAATGCCGTATTTCAAATATTATAAAATTATATTTTCTCTCAGGAAAATACACAGCCAGAACTTTTTCATAAATTCAAATGTGTACTCACATACCAGCTATATAACCACTTCGCGGCTGAAGTGAGTACACGGTTCTTTCTCAACCTTCAAAAGCTGTGTGAGCTTTTAAGAGAGAAGCTCTTGGGAGCGCCAACATACTTAGTGGTCTGTTGGTGCTTTGCATGGGAGTCCCAGTTTCCATTGGGTTATAAACTTAACCATATAAAACCATATCAAATGAGCCTTTGTGCTTGCATTGTCAGCTAAAACAGATCCACGTTCCTCCATATCAACTCGCTGCAAATAGGCTATATCTGTTCCCATTGCAAATCTCTATATGCAAATAAAAAAGATTACTTCTTTAATAAAAATAGCTTCTCCTTCCTTGTGCTCCATTTCTTTCTGTATTAACAAACTATGACATCGCAATAATTAATGTATATGAAATACCTACTGAAAATTGTCAGAGCAGATGTGTAGCTATTGTAGTGATGATTTTTGTGTAGGGTTCCACTCATACTGGGTGTTACTTATTTTAAGAAAAGAGGAAGAAGGTAATTTACTGCACAGAAGAAGCTTCAGCTGCTCTTTGGTTGAAGCACCATGCTTTGTTTTGAGATGGCTATAGTTTAATAGCTTGGCTCACACATTTTCAGCACAGCTCAGCCTGTGGTATTAAGTCCTAAGTTAAACTGGCAGATTTCCCAAGTGGATAAGCATTGCAGAAAAATCCCACTGCATTACAGTTATTTTTCCCCCCGTTTTGGTGTTAGTCAGACATCCAGGTTTCTACAGTGGCACTGTACGGAGTGGCTCAGCAAAGACCTCCATGTAGTGACCCCCACCACCACCTTCGCTTGTCCCCGTTAAACAAGAAAGAATTAGAACAAGCCCAGGTCCTTTTGTAAATCCCACCTTCCTTGCACACAAGGTGGACAAACAGTATTCTCAGTTTCAGCTTTTATGATTTATACAGCAAAAAAAACCCCAGGACAGAAGGTTACAGCTTGTTGAGAACTCCATACTTTACTTGTCTCACACTGAGCAAACATACAGCTAAAATAATAAACTTAATAGTTCAGCCATGCTTTGAACACTCATATCTCATAGTAACATTTTAATAAACCACAAGCCCAAGTTGAAAAAATTTTTGTCATGAGTATTAATTAACATCGGCTATTACAAATGCCAAGTTCTTTTTCTAGACCGCATTCATTCACTTAAAGGGAAAGGTTCAGGAAAATTCACCCAGAAAGCAGTTGATTGTGTCCCATTACAAACTTGTGCTTCTTCTTCCTAAAATATATTATCCCAGAGTATGACTGAAAAAAAAAAGAAAAAAATCTGTAGTCTTATAATTTCTTGAATTAGGACATCTTGTAAACATGAGCTTAAATGCCATTGGTGGCAATGAGGTTCCATGCCCCCTGTATCAGGTCCCTTTCTGTAACTGCACTGTTTCCAGCACAGTCACGGAAGGATGGGGATGGGTGATGGATCATGGTCCAGGGACAGACCCTGGGAAGCAGCAATGAGACCAGAGGAATCTCTCTCACAATGCTGCACTGTTTGTTTTGAAGACTTCTGTTAGGACATTGCTGGAAAAAGTGACAAAATATGATGCTGTCACACAGGTCACTGAATGCCATCAGATATTGCATTGATTTCCATCCGGTGCCAAGATCTGAGCTAGAAACCTAGAGCAGTAAGGTTGGGTGTGCAAGGGCAACGCTGAGCCACCCGGTCACGGATACATTTGCAATGGGCAGCTAAGGTCAGCTGGAAGGCAGAGTTTCTATGTGGTAGATCTACTTCTCCCTCCGAACCTTTTTTAAAATGAAAATGTAAATCTGATTGACAAGATGCTTTCCACTCGTTAAAAATGAAAACCCTTTTTCATCCCCAAACACATAATTTTCTGCTCATAGAGATCCCATCTTTAATTACCAGCTGCTGCAAATGATCTTCTTATGATCATTAACTGTCAAATCCTGAAACACATATCTCTTATTGCCCTCAGTGTTCAAATACTCCACCTGTTTCTAATTAGTCAAACTACCCGAGCCTGCCTACAGTAAGGCTATTAGATCATATACTGCAGCTGCTAAAATCTTCAGTTCCTACAATGTAAACCAACCATATTTTTTTAACTATTAAATGATATCAACTATCCCTACTACAACTGTGACTGAAGTAGGAGACATTTAAAAACAAAGCATTTTTAATGAGATAACAGCACAGTCATTGCTAATGATGATTACTTGTATTACCCTTGCAATCATTTTTAATGAATGCTTACTAGCACAAACTCTCCACTAACTCAACTTGCCTAAGTTAGTCTCATCAAAATAATAAGCAGGATTTAACAAATTACCATGACCTCACTCAGCATAATTTTACTTATTGCTTAATTATTAAGATTATTTACTGCAGCTAGTAAGATATCTTTTTTTTTGAGCCTTTGATACCACTTCACATTTAAAATACCCATTCTTTGGGGTGTATATATGTGCATTACTTTTTTTTTTAACCCATAAATTGCTTCTATTATCCCAGAATATAAGTAAGGTTTGCTAATGGCTTATAACATCATTTAAGCTGGAACCAAGAAGCATTTCAGACCTCCAGCCTTTCAAGGGGGTCTGCTCGGATCCAAGTGCTCCTGTGGCATGGACCTGTGGACCTATTTGTATTCACTTGCAAGTGAGTAATGTGGAAATACCCAGTCTCAAAACTGTTTGACACACACACATTAGCAGCTTGTCTTGACAGCTATTTTAGCAATTATATAAACCAGAGCTATATGCCATAGCAATATGAATGCTCTTTTTGTGATGTCTGAAAAGCTTCTGTAATCTATAGGTAATGGGAAGAGAGGATAAGTTCTGTTTATCCAAGTAGTGGCACATGTTTTCATTCACACACAAGAAACCCATACCTACTTAATTCTCCTTACATTGTATGTAAAAAAAAAAGTTTGTAAGAGGAAAAAAAAAAAGCCCTTGAAGACAGTCTGTAAACAACAAATTTTCAATTTAAATATCTTGACAGCAAATCAAACTTGTTTGAGTGAGCCTTGCCGCACCGGTACAAATTACAATTACCTTAAGTTCATCAAAAGACAGTGGAATTATCACATATAAATCCCCAGGAAGTTCAGAATCTGGGGTTTTAATTAGAATATAGGCATTAATAATGTTAGTACTAGCTACAGAAAAGAAGCAAATGACTCATGAAAATATCATATATAAAAGCCAAGATATATGACTTTGTCCCTCCATACTTCAAGTTTTTTAATTTCTCCCAAATGAACAGAATTTCACAACGAGCTGTTTAACATGTAGATTGCTCTGCAGTGAAACATAAAACATTTCACACCTTTCAGAGCCGCTGATTGCAGATACCAAGACAAGAATCGTGCAAATGAAACAAGCTAATGTCCTGGTGAACTGTGGATCTACAGCATGTTTAATTTAAAATGAAATCCGTATCCAGCAAAGAATAGAAACTGTAACTTTTCATTCTATACATAATTTATAACAACCTTAAGGCGTTTGCAACATCTGAAATTAAATAGGAAATGAAATTATTCCCTGAAGGTATTGGGGTTGATGCAAGAAATGCGTTTAAAAATAAGTACACAAATAGTTCATTCTGTTATTGTGCGTATTACTCAGCACATCTTGTTTCTGGTCCCTTGCCACATTTCTCAAGATATTACTTTAAGCCTCCTGAGCTTAAGCTACCTTAATGCCTCCAGCATGCTCCCAGCTACCCCTTGGTGGGGCATTCTTGGTGTGGCAAATTGTTTCTCCTGTCGTAAATCTATAAAAAACACACTAGGGTTTTACCACTGCTGAAGGCTAGGTTAAAGCTTTTACACTCTTTTTTTTTTTTTTTTTTTTTTTTTTAAATTAGTGGCAGAAACTAAATCTGCTATAATTGTAGAGTATAAATGAAGATATTCCCTTTCCATTGAGCCCTGCCTCAGATAACCCTCCGACTTCTAGGAAATATGCTGACGCTCTCAGATCCCAGCCTGAATCAAGAAAATTATTTCCCCTTGCAAAACCAGAAAACAGTGGACACTCACAGACTTGAAGTTGCCATCGGGAAAGCAATGGGCACCTGCGGAGCCTGGCAGGGTTTTTAGCACAGCCCTCGGCTCCAGGATGCAGAACATGTCTCAGCTTTGGGCTGGCAAATGCTTTCAGCCCCCCAAAAGTGACAAAAGATGGGATTTCAAAAAGTGGAAAGAATTCACGGCCAGTTATCGTGGAAGGTCTAGCACAGGAGGGATGGACAGTCTTAGTAGCAGAGCATTGTACCGGCCCCATACTTTATTAGTCTTCACTTCCTACTGAAGTAAACTGACATTTTAGTAGCACTGCATTTATTTAGGCGCCATACTGGCAAGCAAATAATATTTGATTCCGTAAAGATTATCGGCAGTTACGATATAATAGTTCATGAGTTCACCCCATAAATTTACTTATTGCATGAAAATATTTGCCCAGAAGCCAATTTTGATCATGATGAGAGCTTGTATTGACATAGAAAAATTGAATGGAAATGTTATTGTCATAAAATATCAGTGTGAAACTAGTCACATCACAGTTATCGGTGACATATAGGGAGATTTATTAATGTATAGCCAAATTTCAAGGCCATAGAGCAGGGTTTTGGGGTTCTTTTTTCAGTACCAGTTTGATATTAGAATTCTGTCTAATCCGCCTCAACATTACATGCTCAGTTGCAGTACTTAACAGCTATGTTCGCTGGAAAAATTCAGCTTTACAAACACTAGAATATAAGTCATTAATCATTAATTATAAAACTAACTGAAGAGCCAATACCATCGTGTTGACATATTATGTTGTTAGAAGAATCACAAAACCACAGTGTAAGCAATAAGTGGACCCAATTATTTAAGAAGTTGCTTGATGGGATGGTTTATCTGTTCAGACAAACACACCTGAATTAGAATCGACAATCTGGTTTGAAATGAAGCGGGGCGAAGCGATGGCTGTGGCTTGGCAGAGCACAGCTCTGACAGCCAGGAGGGTTGCAAGGGGCTGGGGTGGGGTGGGAGGTGAGCACCACGTCAAGACGGCCGGTCCAGGAAGGCAGATCAAGCCCTGACACCCCAAAGTCAACCCAAACAACAGCCACAGCTTTATTCACTGCTCCCCCCACTCCCTTTCATGCCATGGTATTACTTGTGTTATAATCCATAACATGTCTGGAAAGGTCTTGCGGCCCCCTCCCTATGTAAAGCTCATTCTGGGAGCTTAATTTGAGTCCTACCCATGTCAAAGGCAAGACCCATGTTGTCTGGAGGAGAAAAAAAATAAGACAATTAAAAAAAAAAAAAACCAGCCTCAGATAGGAGAAAGGCCTCAGTGCTCTGGAAGCAGACTTTAAAGACTTCTTTTATCTGGGGGCTTTGTCCCTCACAGAGTCTCAATTTGTTCTTCCTTGATTGTTTTCTAACTTTTTCAGTTATCTTGGGGGGCATCAATTTGTTTTCAAAGTCAGGCATTAATTTGAAACAACACTTTTAGCAATCCTACTTGTTTCTTTCTGAAGGTCTTTTTAATGGCATAAGCATCTGCATAGCCCATCAATCTTGCCTTTCTGATATCTTGAGAGCTATCTCTGTCATTATATAAGGGCTGCTTCAGTAGCATTTATGAATTCAAAAGATTCAGATATCTCATTATGCGTTACCTGGAGAGCATCTTACTGACTGGGGACACATACTTAAAGTTTCGCTACAAGTGCCTCCAACGTCACTTTTTCTCTCTCACGCATACACATCAAAAATACACACACTCACCAGAAACCCTCAGATATAATGTAAGTAATTGTCAATAATACTGATTAACGGTAATATCATTGTACTGGGCAGAGTAACACGCCTTAGGAGCGAGTACTATGTAAGGGCATGCTCTCGTCACTCCCTTATGGATAAAGAAAATAATTTCTTTGTCTACATTTGTGTCCTGTGAAATACTACACTGCTAAATTCAGATATTAATTGATACCATCCAGGTAATCCACTCTGCACAGACTTCATGGCTGGTTTTTGTTGCTGGGCAAAGATTTGCTGGAAGGAGTGGAAAAAGGGGACTAACAGCTCTTAGCCCTCTCCAAGGCTTGGACAGGGCTACTCTCCTCTCACTCCATTTTCTGTACCCAGCAAAGAAGCAGATACTTGCAGATATCCCACCTGTCCTTGTTACCAAAATAATAAATAATAGAAATTTAAGGTTTGAGAATAAAAATCAGCAGGAGATTAGCAATCTGAACGACTCAAAATTTCCAAAATGTTGTCAGGGAGACTTTTTTTCCCTGAAAACATCAAGGTCCACATGGTTGCTGCTGCGCAGGAGTAAAACCATTACACCTGCTCTTCAGGGGCCTCACCTGACGCGGCCAGCACCGCACCCCACAGTGATCACACCCGGGCGCTATACGCTTCTGCCATGCCTTGAAAGCCAGGCTACTTGCAAAGGCTTTGCTTTTCACCCATCCTCAAGCTGGGTCCCACAGCAGGATAGAACCTCAGTCTCACAGCAGGATAGAACCTCCGAGAAGGCAATATTGCCGTTTGAACTGATAACCGGTAGCTTTAAGAAATTGCTTCAGCCTTCTTCCCAATGAAGGCAGATGCGCTCTCTAACCGCACCGACCAAGGGTGAATATGACACGCCGATTTTGGGTTCGGCTTAAGCACCATCTGGATTTCCAGACTATTTACACTTTCCTCCGGTAGTTCTTAGCACAACCAAAAACTAAGAGTATCGGTAAGAGTCCAGTAGGTTTTATTGGTAAGAGTTCCAATAGGTTTTTTCTTTGTTTTTTAATTTATTTTTTAAATCTTTTAAACATTCATGAGCTGACACAACTGTCTAGGGAAGAACTTCGTTGAATGCTTGGGCTGTTTCTGATCTGCTATGAATTGCTCCCAGACATTACACACCTTAAAATTACCGTGGATAAACAGACTCAGCGTTTGCAGAGCCCACTCCAACCACACTATCTCCTCAAGTGCTAAAGGAAACAGTTTGTTAATAATTCAGTAACTAAACACAGCATCTTTGTAAGACCTACCAGTTGTACTAGTAAGGTAATGGAAAGAACCGAACGAGAAAGAGGAGAGAAAAAAATTTTCTACCATCCACTCACTAGACTTACTACTGCAATACTCCAGAATTTGTTGATTAAAAAAATTATTATTCAAATATAATACAAATGTAAGAGTTTAATTCAGAGAAAGAAATACAGAAGGAAAGTATTGTACTTTAAAAACCACAAAGTATTAAACAGCAGATGGAAGAGATGAGTAGGGTAGTCAGACATCTGAATGCATTGAAATTATACACTGGAAGGGCAATACCCACATTCTTCAGCTTAATTGAGCCTTGTGAATATTATCTAAATTTTGGGCCTTTTTTGTTATAATAAAAATAATGAACATCCATTAGGATACACTACATTTTCCATGGTAATTATGCAGGGAGGATTACTGATAACTAGCAAATCAAAGAGACATTTCCTGGTTGGTTTCCCACATTGGTTAGTCTGTAAAGGTCGATAACTGAACTCAAAACTGAAAATTAACATTTAAGATTTGTTTACAGTTGTATTTTAATTAAAGACAGTAGGTTGCAGATGATTAACTACACTCAATCACATTTTGCGATTCCAAGGAAAGCCTGGCTCATTAAAATAAATAAGCTTTGTATTTTTTCAAAAAAGGTTCCAGATACTTTAAGTGAGGTCCAGCCCAATTTTGTGACCTTACCATGAAGGTCGTTATACATCCCAGCAGAATGGCTGTATTAATAATGTAACAGATTTGGGATATATAAGTATTAGAGTGTTACAAAGTTGACATTGGATAGTCTGCATTCTAGAAGAATTATAACATTTAAAGATGGCACATTTCAATTAATAGTTGAATCCATACACATTTTATTTAAATCAGTGCTTCTTTGCCTGCTCCAGAGAGGCAGTACAGTGCCACTTTGAAAAGTGCTTGTAAAATAAGCACATTAACCAAGTTTTTCATATCATATTCCAGAAGTACTGAAAAATTATTACAACTTACCTTCTCTGTACCAGGCCAAAAGCTGTTATTTATACTACGTGAAATGAACCCTACACTCCATATCACTGCCATTTTTCAACCATAAAATACCAACTCACAGTTGAAGCTGGAAGCACAGAGCTCAGCATGAACCCTTCCACCTTTACATCAAACTTCCCTTCACCTCAAGGACTCGTTATTAGGCTTCCCTTTCGTTGCTGACTGTGTTAAAGAAATTTAATTAGGCCAAAATTGAAAGCAGCTGAAAGTGCAGAGCCTTTCTTCTACATTAATTCGCAGTTTTGCTTGTGTTAATGTTAACTGATTACCAATGAGTTGCATTTTATTGTCTAAATCATTGCAGAGAGTTTTAATCAGCGACATTAGTACCAGATTAATTTGAGCTAATTCGGGGTCAAATTCTGCTTCCCGTTACGTGGTGGTGAACTGAAGTAACACCACAGAGAGCAGCAGAAGTTACCCTGAACGTGCCTTGGCGTAACTGAGATGGGGACCTTGCTCTTATTATTAGACTGTAAAGTGCTACCGCCTGGGTGCTTGCTTAGCAGCTGGGAAACACAGAGCAAATTAAAGGGTCTCAGACTTCCCCATAGAGGCAATTCTGTAGGAAAATGATAATTTTAGACTTTTTCAAAAGCAGCATCCTGCAGCAGATGCAGTTTGCTGACAGTCACTTGATAAAATTATATTTGCAATTGGGATGAGTCTTGAAACATTACAGTTTTATTTTATTTTAAAGTTACCTCTATCCTTAAGAGGAAAAAAAAAAGTCATGCAGATGTTAGTGTTTGCATTATGTGAACGTTTCCAGTCAGTGCCACTTAAAGAAGCATTTTTAGCAGAAGTTGGTTTCCTGCCCAGAATATGGTCGTGCAGAAATCGTACAAATCATTGTCAAGTGCATGCTTTTGTTCCTGTGCAAGCGCTCTGAATTAAACCCATTGCTGAATAATGAGGAACCCGCTTCATCATTTCCTTGCTCTTGTGAAGCTCAGTGTCCCTTGTCTTCATATTTCCAGCCTGTTCCCTTCAGGTTTTTTATTTTCTAATCAAATTGCTATAGGGCAGGGCTGCAGATGGGAAAAGCTCAGAACTGACATAATTATTGTAATGCATTCAGGTACCTAATGAAAACAAATCTATCAGCAGTTCCATTCCCCACTCCTGCCTGGGGGATTTTGCAGAGCTGTGTGATTTGTTTTTCTGTTTCAGGAAAATGTTCACTTTTCTGATCATGAATTTGGACAAAATAATCACCATCTCAGAAAAATCGTTCATTAAATATGCAGGCAAAAAAGCATTATTAAGTTAATCAAAGCATTTGTTCCGATGATCTGGAAATGCTGCTTTTTTGTTTACTTTTTTTGCCACAATTATGTTTCCAAAGAAAATTATTATTACCTTAAGGAAGAGAACTCTTTCTGTTGTGAGATTGTCAAAACCAGCAACGTGGGTATTCGGACAGCTTCAAATTCCTCTTTGCACAGCGTACTCAGCGGTCCCACTCTTCTCACAAACCCTTCCCGCTTCTCCTTTACGATACATAAACTTTTCCAGATCGGTTCAGTATTTAAAAGACGTGTAGATGAGGCGCTTAGGGACATGGTTTAGTGGGCATGGTGGGGTTGGGTTGACGGTTGGACTCGATGGTCTTAGAGGTCTTTTCCAACCTTAATGATTCTATGATTCTGTGATTTTCCTGCATACATACAGATGCCTTTTTCCTACACGCTCGCTGATCGGAGGGTACGACTTGGTGCTAACAGAGGGCATCTGCTAGTGGGGCCAGCCCGAGTCTGGAGGTCCACATCAAGCAGGACAGAGACCCTCAAAACCCTCCCGCATGACTGGAAGTGTAGAGATATTGGCGAAAGCATGAACTCTGCCCTTATACACACCAAGACAATAAGCAGCTTTATGATTATTTGGGTTTGTCTGAGCCTATGCATGGCTTCAGAAGCAAATTACTTTATGGAACAAAGTAAAAGGCAAGTTCCTATGGCATTAGGAAAGAATGTCATGAAGATAAGAAGAAAAAAAAGTGTTTTTTTCTTGTTGAAATACGGACGTAATTTTAAATTTTCTTATAACCAAAGACTGAGAGTACATTTTATAAGAATACTTTTTATTCCATTAAAGATATCCATATGCTTGTACACACTGATGCATGAAAGCAGTGGTTTGGGACGTTATTACATCGCAACAGCTGTTTGTTACTTTTCATTAAAAAGGGACAGATGTTGGAAATAACACTTTTAGGGGAAAAAAAAACAAAACCTGGAGGATAATTTGATAACCATGCTTATCAGGTATTTTGTTTCTAAAAGTGAAAGTTTTTTGACGAAGCATCACACCGGTGGAATTTGAAATGCAGAAATCTTTCCCTTTTCTTAGTTCTTTGTCACCATTGTAGCCATCCTGCACTGTGATAGTCAATATGGGACCACCGTATTTGAAGAAGGACACTGTTCCAGCAGCTGAAGAGAGATGTTACGAGACCATCATCATGGGACGGAGCCTGGAGCCACATGTCCTAGGAAACTCAATCTTTGTCTTTGCAGGTAGTTTGGGAAAAACCCCAACCTCAGGTGCTCCAGTTTTGCAAGATACTGGGAATTGCGTGACATGAGGCACTGTGAGCTTTGCAGCTTCCCAGACATATCACATGCCACTCCAGTGGCCAAAAAAAAGGTTACAGTCAGTAGAATTATCCTCTGGCTTTAGGTAGAGCCAGGATTTCTTCTGCAAAAGGCTTAAAGTTGTTTTGTTTGGGTTTTTTGTTTGGTTTTTTTTTAAATACCGGTTATGGTTGCTAAAACATCTGACGTACAGTAATAAAGGAATGTAGAAAGCATGGTCCCCTCTCACTTCCAGAGAGCAATGCAGCCTAATCAAAGTTTTCAGTAATATTTTCAGTTCTGCTATTATACTTCAGAGTCTTCCAGTAATTTGCATTTTAACCTTTCTTTTATACATGCTTTGTAAGTTCTTCGCAGGAGTAAGCACAGAAGTGAATACTGTTCTCCTTCTATTCAGGGAGTGGAAAGACATGCTGAAGCTTGTTGAAGTCCCTGAATATGTAGCTTTTCGGACATTTTCTGTTTGTATGCAATTCAGGCTATTTCCAACAGGAACCAACGAGTGCTCTTGAAATACTGAACTTGAAGGAAATGTTGAGAGGGAGAGAAGACGATGATTAAGACTAGATTAAAAGATGATGATTAAGAGGACATCATCTCAGAACAATGGGAAATTAGAGCTCCCACAGAACTGAAAGGGCAGCGCCAAGGGAGGAAGGTCACAGAGTCCCTGTTCGCAGCTTCTGTCTCCATACTGAGCTGTTATTGAAGCTAAGCTTTGATGTATCTGCCCTAAATTATTAGGCTCCTTTGCTTCTAGACTAGTCAACTTTTCAAAGGTACTTACCCGATAGTGAACCGGTGCACAAGATGGCCACTGAACTCCAAAGAGCCTTGCTGAATTTGATGTTTCTAATAGGAGGTATCAGCAGCAAGGGCCACTTTTGTCTAATCATTGTATTTTGCAGAGCTTGCACAGCCCTAGTTCTAAAACAAACACTTTTTTTTCCCCTGTGCATTGCCCACTTACAGACTCTTCCAGCAAGAACGCAGGCTGCGCTTTCACACTGGATGCCAAACATCATTGATTATTCAGTTTGTGGAAAATATTCATAATCATAAGGAAATAGGAAATCACTCTTTGATGCTATATTGAAATAACAAAATAAATCAAGAGTCCTCAGGAGCACAATTTTTTTGTCAGGACTCAAAGCAGCAAATCCAAAAACATGTTAATGTTGCCTGCTCCCCCTCCAGTTCTCTAAACCATTGGGAAAGACATTGCCAACCCCTGCCAAGGAGTGGAAATCTGAAATTTATCGCTGCCCTCCAGCAAACCCTCTGTTACAGAAACTACAAATAAATTTGGTAATGTTTCTTGAAATTAGGCCACTAAGTCCCACCTGGCAGGTGGCCACAGCACAGCTTGACTTGCATGGGGCGCTGGGGAGAGCAATGGGGCTGGGACATCTAAACTCAGGCATCTAAATTTGAAGTTAAATACTGAGACCACTTAGGAAAGTGGGTGGGTTGGTATTTGGACTAGAAATGGGATCCAAATATTAGATCTCTGTTTTGGGAGGGTTGAACCAAGCATCCCAGTACTTTTCCTAGTCTGATCACATTTAAAAAGTAACATCAGACATTCTGACATAAAATCCCTCTCCTACTAGGATTTTGTATTTTTAAGGGATAGTCATCAAGTTCATGCATGTGACATTAAGTGTTCTTTTTATTTACATTGTGAATTTAAGGATAGGATGGTAGAGTTAGAAAGAGAAACCTGGGCTGACTTCCAGGGCTATATTTTGCTGTTATCAGTATGTGTTACTTACTACTCATCCATAATTCGGGGTCGGGGGGGTCGGGGCGGGGAGGATAGTATAGGAAGCATAAGGCTGTAGGAAAGTGCTGCAACATTTCTCTCTGTGAGAAGAATCAATTTTCCCTACTCTCACACAGAAAATGTTTATTACACCAGAAGGCTGACAACCAGCTTTTGCTAAGCAGAAAAATCTCCCGTGCTGGTTTAGCGGCAGGAGGATGTCTCTTCCATGAAAATATTACAAATAACCTGAATGACTGTACATTTCTGAAAGGAGACAACCTTGTATCTCTTAATATGTTCCCAAACTTGAACTGTGGAGTCAGGATCAATTTAAGGAAAGACAATATTTTCTCTCGAGCAAGGCCAAAACTTGTAGTTAACCATAGAAGTACTATACATTTCTATATACTGCCCGTTTTATGACAGCTATACACCAAAGCTATATACTTTCTCACTTTTTTTAATTATTATTATGCAATTTGAATCATGAAAAATAGAAAAATTGCTTAATGTCCATCAGCTTTTTTCTGTGTCCTGATACAGTATGATTGAACGTGGAAAATTTTTATACCTAGAAATCTGATTTTATTTAAAAGCACAATGTATATGAGGTTGCTTATAGTTTAGCATAACTCTATGGTAACACCACTGCATATTGTCTCTAATTTTGTTTTCACTTGGATAAAATACTCTAATAGATGAGCACTCAGAATTTTATGAATAAGGTCTGAGTGTTCAGATTTTTTTCCTAGCATGACCACATGTGAAAAAAGATATTACAGTTTCTGTTTCAACATCAGCATTTATTAAAAGGAAGGATTAAAAAGAACTAAAGAGAAGAAAAAATCATCACTTATCAAATAAAACTGTCATATTCACATACTTACTAAAACTTATGTGTTAAATGATTTATAGTCAAAGATGTGTTTACATTCTAGTGTAAAAAAAAAACCCTAAATATCTTGAAATATGAATATGTTATGGCATGACTTGGCATTCCCTCTGAAGGACTTATGACTGGAGAATTTCATTTCTTGGCATTGTACTTTTATGCATTTACTCCTTCTGCATATTTAAATACAAATGTCTTCCAGACAACCCTTATAAAAATAAGAAAGTGCCATTTGACTCTTTCTGTGAAAGCACGAGCTCTGCTTTGATCCCTTATAGGATACAACTGCATACATATAACTGCAACAAACATAATTAATCATCATTATGTTTGTTATCCTTTCAGCGGGCTGGAAAGGAAGAAGCACTTTTGACACCCAGCTGATTTCAGTTATTATTGTAGTAACTGGAGGCACCTCGATAGTTTATGGCCTCTTCGTTCCTGATACAAACCCAGCTCTCCGAGGGCTGTTATAACCCTTCAGCTACAGCCTGGCTGCTCGTCTAACCACAGTCAGCTGCATCCCTCCTCAGCTGCCGCCTAGAAGAGGGTGAGAGGCTCAGGTTTGCCTTTAGCTATGGGGTGTTTCTCCTCTGGACACGGTAACGAGCATCGGTTAACAGATGGGATTTTTAAAACCTTAGAGTATAAGCCTTTCTCTTTTTTTCCTTCTTTTTGCCATGCATAGCAATGGGAAAAGAGATAAGCCAAAGGGGATGGTTTTCCAAAGTCTTATGCACAAGTTTCAGACGAAGTTTTTGCCACGTGGAAAGGACCTGGATCCCGCTTCTGCTCATCAGGAGTGATGTCCCCTGTCAGGGACACGGCTCTCCAGGACCTCGTAGATGGGCTCATCAGATAATACCATTAATCAGAGAAACAGAAATAAAACTGAGTATCCGTGGGCAAGTTTGAAATTTAAACCAAGGTAAAAGGGAAAATACGATGGAGATATTATACTATTCTCCTTGGAATTTTATTTTGAATGTATTTTATTGTAATTATATCTAAAAACAGTACTACGCTGCTTCTGTAATGCAAATGGATAAACAGACAAAAGAAAGGAAGAATACACTTTGTGTTCCTTGGAGAGAAAACACAAAAAAAGAGGGCAACCCTATGAAACTGCTCTTTTCCAGAGACCGTGCACAGCAAAAATAGTTTAATCAGCTAATGTCTGACTCCTAATTGACAGCCAGCAATTCAGTCCCTAAAACATACAATTTAAGCTGAGTTAGCAAAGGAGTGCTGGTGATTTTCCATGGGAAGATGTGCGTTGCAAACTGATTTGGCATTTGCTCATTCTACGTTATTTCTCGGTCGGAACAATCCGAGCCACACTGTTTCATCATCCTTGTGAGCAGAGATACAGAAGGTTGTTGTCAGTGCTTTTTTTCTTTTCAGAGAGGCATGTGATAGCTGAGAAGTATTAAAAAGTGCCACATCTATATCTAGAAGGTGTCTCTGTGTCACCCTTGTATATTCAAAACAGGTTTTACTTATTGCTGTTGCTTCTTGACTTTAAAGTCTCCGGAGTTACCTTCACTTTTTCATCTTAAATACAGAGTAAGTTGAGCCTCTGAGTGGCTGCAGACATCTGCACCTCTGCCTGAACCAACGGGCAGAACACGCTCCGGAGTTGAGCTGAGCTGTCAGAGACCGAGAAAATGGGCTGAAACCCCACAAGATCCCCAACTCTTTAAAGACTCCACAATTCTTCAAACACTACTTGAGAAGCATTTAAGAGAAATGAGGTTCTTGGTCCATCTTGGGAGCAAAAGCGCATTTGGTAGGAGAGACACTGCAGGGCTTCACTTCATCTGGTTTGTGGGTCTGCGCGTGAACGTGATTAACTTCAAAAGAGAGGAGCCTAAAATGTATAAAATATTTTAAAAAAAAAATTAATGTATTTTCTACAGCTGTAAATTGAACTGGAGATGGAAACAGGGCTGGTTCCTTACGCACAGCATTCTTTGCCCAACTCCTCTCACCATAATTACAGATTAGAGTAAGCCACGTCTCCCTATTTCCAACATGACAATAAATGCTGAACTATGTATGAAATCAAATATCCTATTTCTCACAGTCATCATCAATTTAATATTTATCCCTAAAAATCCTCTAATTGATGCACGTCACGTTGATTTGTCGTCACTAGGACTTACTCTATGTGCAATCTTAACTAAAGTTTAGGTTGTATCTGATGTGTCATTAAAGAATTATCACTAGACAAGCAGTGAGCATTTCTACCTGCATCACAGCTGGTGGAATACTAATGCCAGAGCTGTGCTCTCGTGTGGTGGCCCCTGATAGGGTTTATTTACACACAAACAGCCTTAACAAGTAAATAAAGATATAAAATCAGAGATAATCTTGTTAAATAAAGGGGACCACAAAGGGTGTAGCACAAATACTTAGCAATAACACCGTTTTACTACCATTTACTGTTATCAGAGTCTATTGTACTGGTCTTCTTGCATTGGTTTCTTAAACAAAGAAATATAACTTTAACGGCTAAAACTGCAAATTTTGATCCTACTGAGAAAGTTGGAAAACCTTCAGCTGCCCAGTCACTGTAATGCAAATGTCTGATATCTGGTTGGCAAAAGTTTATAGCCCAGATTATGGAAAGGATCAGACTAATGGTCATAATCTGGCCTTTAAAAACAGACACACCCGTGCCTGAGCCCGTATGACCGTGCGTTTTCACAGAAATAGTGAGATTTCTTTACACAGCCCCACAGATCTATAGAAACGCTCTCCTAGTGTGGAATTCCTGCTCGACAGAAGCCACAAAACTCTCATTGTCACCAAAGCACGAAGGATTTCACCCAGAAGATGCAAAGGGCAGGTGTTCACAAGTGCTTAGCGCAGGCCACCAAGGAGCTAGTGTAAAACACGTACGCTTGCGGTTTGCTTCTACTTGCTAAAGTTACGTGGCCGTGCATTGCCATCAGTCCAGTTCAGCCAGGAGCTAAACCCCAGCTGTTTTGCTTTTGATATTATATATCAAGATATTTTGATTTTGCTTTGGGAGGGAGTCACAGAACAGGAGAAAAATGAAACAAAAATGATTGCAGTAAAATATAATAGAGGTGTCACAAAAGAGGGGCATCAACCTAGCTGATGAAGTTTAGGATCAAGCAATAAAGGAATACAGAGAACCGAAGATCAATCTATCTTATCAAGTGTTATAGCTGATTTAAATTAATTTTAATGTTGTTTTTCTAAAACCTACCAGTATATGCAATGTATCAAAATGAAAATAAAATTATCTTCCTGGTCATAAACTAAGACAAATTCCAGTTCTCATCGGCAGCTGAAGTCCAACAGAGCTTCTCTGGAGTTATTAATATCTTGTCACCAGCCAGACCATTGTTCATTAAATATTTATTAACCATGCAGGAGATTTCAGCAGGGAAATATTGTGAACATTGTGTTAAGCAGACAATACTTCAGTGTTGTCTCTTTTTCAGAAGGTTATTCTGTGATGTTCCTAGGCAGGCAGATTTACTCTGATGAAACACAGCTACTAAGAAACGGGTAAAAAAGTTAGACAAAAGGTAGCATCCATATTTTAATCTCTGATCAAACAAGCTGTTTTGTACATAGGAAGCTGTGCGCATAAATATGCAACTACGTTGTTTTGTGTTAACCCAAGACAACAGACTACAGCATCTTATCTCTAGAGATACAAGACACTGAAAGATGGATAATAATCTAGAGATACAAGCGAACTCGAAGATGGATAATAATATTGGTCTTACATGCAGAGTTTCTGCGAGTAGTGTTTGGGATTGTAATGTCGCAGAAACAGCTGTGGTAAATTCTTCCTGGAAATGACCTGGGATTTTGATATTTTTGCTATCCACTGCTGTACTGGTAGAGAGCAAAAGCAATTTAAATAGTGCCCAAGCCCAGGTCTGCTGGAAGCACTTCGGAGGCTCCGAGACTCTTCTCAGCCATCTGATCCCCCCTTTTCCCAGCTCGGAGTATGTAAGGGTTGTCTGAGCTTGAGAAGACAAGCCTGATTTCAGCACTAAGGTTAATGGGAAATTTGGACTCAAAAAAAAAAAAAAAATTAGAAAAAAGTATAGTGGTTGAATATTGAGCCAGAGGTCTCTCATTCAGTTGTAAGGGGACAAAATTATTCAGTTATAAGGGGCACAACCTGGTTTTGGCTTCATCAAAATATAAGCAAGGCTAGTGAAAATTTGGTTTACTGCAGTCATTGCTTTCCAGAAGGTCAGGCTGATAAGAAAACATAATTGCAGAATTGTCAGACTTTCAATAGGAAAAACATAAGTCCATCATATACTGTAATAGCGTATGAACTGATGCTTACATATCAACTGTGTGAGTCCAGAGATATTTTCACCTGGAAGCTTATTTTCAAGGAATAAGAGCATAAGGGATTTTGACCATTCATTTTAATTATAATCTGTGGGCACTAAGGACACGAGTTAGGGAATTTGAGCCACCTCTTCCAGTGCCTAAAATGATGTTTTTAAATTCTTTCAGAATAAAATCGAACAGAAATACCCCTCAGGTTTCCACCCTGGACCATGGTCTAATACTGAATGTTTCAATCTCAAATCAGCACGGAAAATTAAAACACTGATATCTTCCATGGCCAGGCAGCTTAATGCTAAGCTATAACTGCTTAACCGCACGGTCCATGGCGTGCCACAGCCTCGTTTCTCCCCAGGGGACAGGCTGCATGGCCCGGGTGCCGCAGTCACATCTCTGCCGAGACCGTCCCCCAGCCAAAGCCATCCAGGAGAGCCCAGAGTGACGGTCCCCAGCCCCCTTGAGGAGCTGTGCCCTGCTGGCAGGTACAGCTGAATGCCCATAGAGTTATGTGATAGAGTGCTTCAGTCTACACTTTATTTTAATTTTTGTTAGAGAAAAATCTTCAGAAAAGTATATTTCATCAAAAATTTATTTTCTGCTGAAAAATCAACCAACCAGCTTCTAAAGATGATTTTCAAAAAGATGGATCATCCAAGAAGTCTGGACCATTTTTAAACGCAATATAGTGTTGAATAAACTTAGCCCTTACGTGTGACATTTATCAAGAGCCTGCGCGAAGCTCCACCCTTTGGTTACAGCAGCGGAACCGTGGGCAGCCTTTGCCATCCCCTGGAGAGCAAGAAGTTAGTGCGGGGAGACTCCCCTCGTACCCCACTCGTGAGGCTTCAGGCTGTGTCTACACTCTGTATTTACAGGGCACAACATTTTAAGTGAGTGCTCACGTTGCATCGGCTTCCCCTGAGCTTTTATGGTTTCGTCCCCGTAGGGTTTTCTTCGCTGTCAATTAACACCATGCATTTTCTGGAAGCTGTTAAATAAAGCCATTTTTTCCTTCCTACTTTGATGGATTTTGTTCAATAAACTGCTTTGTCTTGAGTAAAAGCACTGGTGGAGTACCCTGCACAGATTTGTCTTTACATACATTTGACTATTGCCAGGGAGACACAGCTATGCCCGGCCGGTGCTAAATCCTGAGCAACAGCCTTAGAAATGGCACAAGCCAGAACGAAAAGTTCACGGTGCAAAATACACTATTTTGGTTTCCTGTCAAATAGTTCATTTTTGTTGTGCGAATGACACATTTCTTGCGCTTGGTCTTACAATATTTTTATACACAGGAATCACCATGGTTGCTGCCTGTCCCTACAACCGGGACGATATTTTAGCTTTGTATGCATAATGTTCTCCTTCTCCCCGTTTCTTCAAAACAATTATAGTGATGTAAAATGTCACGTCAGTAAGAAAAGTTTGCTGGTATTCTCCTAATTATGCAAAATTGCTTTCTCATCACTCTGTTTACCTCTGTTAAACTTGGGCTATAATTGTTCCTTTGGGCTACCCGGAGAGGTGAATGCTGCGAAGCGGGCGGCTCACGTCTCCCTCCGTGCCATTCCCGCTCTGATCCCAGCATCTCCAGAGCCCACAGAGGAAATCCCAGACTGTTTTGCAGATACAGAGAAGGTGACAGTGGAAAGTAGCTGTACCCCTCGGTCCCCCCACACCACGCAGACACCCCCACAGACTCATTCATTTTCTTGGGAAGAACCAGTAGCAGAAAGGAAATGATCCTTTTTCATTTTCTAATTCAGTCAGACTTGGAAGGAGGGATAAACAATTCCAAATCTGAAAATTCCAGACTTTTTTCAGAGGCAGGAAGGACCAGCAATGAAGTTGTAAGAAGTAATGAATTAACAAGAACATCTGATGACAGAGAGCAATAGATAACCTGAACCGACAGCCCGCAACCCACTTTCTCTCTATTCTATGCACACAAACATGTTTAATATGTGCTGTACGATTGCGACATTTTATTAAAACCGAACAGTTTTGTCCATGTGGTCCTTTAATGAATTTGAAACATTATCGAGGATACCTCTTGTACATGAAAAATGGAGAAAGCTGGCTGGTTTCTGCATTGATATAAATGTATTTTTACACTGTTGTTGGCTCAGTCTCAGGTTTTGCCATCTGTAGCAGAAAATATTTCATGTGAAGTAGGCT
Source organism: Fulmarus glacialis (assembly GCF_000690835.1). Lineage (NCBI taxonomy): Eukaryota > Metazoa > Chordata > Aves > Procellariiformes > Procellariidae > Fulmarus > Fulmarus glacialis. The sequence goes on from NW_009208882.1 coordinate 20,044, forward strand.
CTTGACTGTGGTTAGATAATAAAGGATTATACTGAAAAGGTTTGTCAGCAAATATCTGCAAGGCTGCTCCAGCCAGCCTGTGTGGCAATGACTTCAGCAGACCCAGGGCGAGGGGATGGGGACTGCAAGCACCCCTGTTGCACACAATATGGCATAGCTACCCATGGCAAGAGAAATACATAAATGCTAGACTTTTTTTTTTTTTTTTAAATCAAGCATGTAATTGAAAGAACAGTCCTTTATACTTCTGATAATATCGGTTGCATCCAGCTACGCATTGGAATAAAAAGATAGCTGCAGTTTACTCAGCGAGGGCCCTATTTAGCATTCCCTGCTGCCCCTATTGTCTGCAGCAGGAGCTTCGCCTGACTAAAACAAAAGAAATTGTGAATAGGGACAGAAATAACCCAGCACAATACCCAGGCCTGTCAGCACACCCGCCTCGCCCTGAGCCCTGCGGGGCCGGCGGCGGGCACACGCTGCCCTGTGCCCCCGGGAATCCTGCGGACACCCAGCCGTGCCCGGGGCATCCCGCCCAGCATCACCTGCAGCGCCCCGGGGACATCCGCGGGAGCTGACCCCGGGCCTCGGTTTTGGCAGCAACGGGTCCAACCAGCTGCCTGGTAATCACTATTTCTGTTATTTGGTGGAAGGGACACATACTGATGAGCGTAAGGCTGGTGAGGAGGAGAGGAAAAAAGCTAGAGAGGGAAACTGTTGCAGTTCCTGGGTTTGACTTTCCCGGTGTTGGCTGCTGCAGTGTGTACAAATCCCAAGAAAAAAAAAAAAATTGATAGAAGTAAGACGATCATAGTCTGAAAACATCTCATAGCTGAGAATAATCCATGCAAATGTTGCATTTAATAAAGCAGAGTTCTCTCTCTTTATGGTAATCACCTCCAAAAGGAGGGATGTCGTCATCTCTGCCATTTCAATTCTCCTAAGTAAAAATAAAGTAGTGATTTATCATCCTTATCTGGGTGTCACATAAACAAAGGTGCATGCTTATTGTTTACTCTCGCTTTCCGAACGGTGATGGGATTTCCTACTGAAGGTGCAAAAGACGACATGATTCAATTATCTTCCCACTGAATTCGAAGAACCAGTACTCCCAGCGTAATTTTAGTATGCAGTTTCGGTGGCTGGGGTAGATCCCTTTTCCACAGGGGCCGCAGCTAACGTGAGGAAGGCGTCAGGCTCCCCCTCCCGACCCATCGCGCAGCGGGCGGGCGATGGAAGTGGCCTGTCAGAGAGAGACGGAGGGGAGTGACTCCAAACCCTGCCCCTGCCTCCCGGGAAGGAACAAGAAAAAACATTAAAAACCATAATTTACTGATTTGCCCGGGATGTTTTTTTTTTCTTTTTTTAAGTCACTCTATTTCAAGTCATACCATTTTCATGAAATCCAAATGTTTTCTTTTTAAAGAGGAGGGAAGGAAGAAAAAAAATCACAAGGATTGCTGGAGAGTCGGCAGCTCCTCAGGTTGTTTGGGTTTTATTTTTTTAATGCAACGTACATGAATTAGACGGGTAAGAGTATCTGTCGTATACTATCTATTAAATTCAGTAAAAATGGTATTCTTTCAATTAAAACTGGAGATTAAACATGTTAAAAAATCAGTCTTTTGCTGTCGCTTCCTGACCTCAAGCTTTCAAGTAAAAAATTTGGAGCTGAGCAGGTTGTCGCGGTCCCAGGGAACTGATGCGGGAGGCGGATGCCTCCTCACCACAGGCCTGGACAAATGCCCCAGCAAAAACCAGATCCATCCCCCACCTCCCAGAGCCCCTAAATCCGGAGCCGCTGAGCCCCATGCTGGGGTGAGCCCCCGGCACGTGCTCTCCCCCGAGCTCCCTGACCCATTTCGCTGCTGCTTCAGCCAAACCAGAAAGTAAAATGCAGAAAACCTCCTCCCCATGCCAGTGCCTCTCATATATTGCTTTACGCTTTGGCATATCCCAGAATTTTTGGATGGGAGCTACTGTTTCATCCATCTGGCTCCATAGAAAAGCTTAATTGCACCGTGCGGTTCTGGGTACTGAAAGGCAGCTGGAGCATCTGCCAGCCTCACTGGTGCCTAACCCAGAAAAGTATTTCCAATATCGAAACGTCAAGAGCAATAAGGATAGTCTGCCTTCATGACAAACCTACAGCTGACTGGCAATCACATCTTGAAGGGAAGACAGAGGGGCAGGGATACCCTACCTACCTGGTAGGGATGAAGTAATGCTTAGTCCCTAAAAGAGGCGATGGCACAAGACCTTCAGCTTTCGGGTAAAAACCTTGGGAGTTTCCCCTCCATGCCCCAGTCCACTCATTTGGTAGTTGGGTTTTTGCACTGGTTGTTAGGAGTTACTAGGGAAACTCTGTAAATGTTTTTCAAGCTGATTTTCACTGTTTCATGTATGAATTTAATAAATCCAGGCTGTTAAGAACAGTCCTATTTTATCTATGTATATTGCGCAGTGAGGTCTCGTCTCCTTCCTCTGTATGTACATTTAAATTAGCAGAAACCATATACAAAATGATACTCTGATTTTCAGGCAGAAAAAAATGTAAACTTTTTTTTGTAGTAAATAACACGACATCAACTTTTTCATCTAGGGAATTTGATTTGTTGCATCAAAAACTTCCCCACTTGTAGGTGCTCTGACCAAAAAACTCAGCAAATCAAAGGGGCAAAGCTCAAGACAGATAAGAACTTCAATCAAAATGTTCTTTTATGATAAGTCTTGCTGCAATAATGTACAGCAGCCCATTTTGTAGATTTAAGATGCTGTTTGTGAGCCTGTAAAACATCCTTATATAGAGCATATTGTTTAGAGGAGAAAGCTACTTTCTGACAAATATGCGAAGCCGTACCATTTATTTCAATTCCCTGATTCCATCTCACCTTAAAAACAGCAGAACACACTAAATTTTAGTTGTGGTAATTACAGTAATACCAGTTTTTTTCCACACATGAGAAATGATGTTCTGGAACATAATTGTATCCATGAGGCTGCACCCCCATATTCCATCACTCCTGCTGTTGTAAAAGCTAATGTGGGTCACAGTATGTTTCATATGTATTATAAAAGCAGGTTTAATAACCTTTTTTCTTTTCCCCAGTTCTGTATACTTTATCACTGTAGATGAATGCTAAGGTCTTACAATGAATGTTAAGGTAGGATATTAAGCAGAATTAATGAAATTCATGGTCAGCTTTTTGACTTAAGAAAAAAATCCCAAATCTCTGCCTATTTTACTTCTCCTTCATTTCTTATTTTTTCTTCCCAGAATTATAAAATTGGCTACCAAGGACATTTGTAGACAATTTTAGAACTGAATTAATAGAACTGGGGTTAGAATTTTTGTAGGTTTTCTGA
>NW_009208883.1:0-228 GCF_000690835.1 Fulmarus glacialis
GCTAAAAAGGACCGCAGAGCGGAGCAGCAGGGGTTAAATGACACCAAGAGCGGTATTAGATTTAATGAGGAAACTCTGTTCTGTTAAACCTGAAGTACTCCGAGTAAAAGGGCGCCTAGCACCGCTGGAATTTCTTGTGGAAGTGGAGTTGTTGTCTAAAATAACCCCCTGCTGTGTTGGTGATTAAACAGGTGCTTTATGCCGGTGGGCTTCGCTTTCCTTTTCCCG
>NW_009208883.1:343-586 GCF_000690835.1 Fulmarus glacialis
GTTGTTAAAGATTGTGCCCCTGCCTGTGTATAAAGCCTATGAGTGCAGCAGTACGCGGTGTGATCAGGTATTTGGCAGTTAACTCTCGAAAGTAAAGTGAATAATCATGAAAATTACTATTTTCAGCTGCAAATGCCTGTAAGCTGTTGGTAACAAAGGACCCTCTGAAACCCGCAGCTTCCCGCACGCCCGGCTCTAGCAGAGGGCCGCTTCTCCCCTCCCCATCCCCGCTCCCGGCCGCGG
>NW_009208884.1:0-9961 GCF_000690835.1 Fulmarus glacialis
CTGTTTTCTGACTTTTTGCCTAAAGTCTCCTTTGCAGTTACCTAAACACCATTTCCCAACTATGTAGGGTAGAGAGGCCTCCTTTTAAGACCGTGGAGCTCTTGCAAATTGAGGCTGAAACCTTCAGAAGCTTTATGTACTGCTTATGTATTTATATATAACATTTTGGCTTTTAATCTTAACCTGTTAGGAGGAAGCGAATCCCTTTTCTCTGTTTACTCACAGATCCTTAAAATGTGAACAATGATATAGAAACGTTCACTGAATACAAGAAAATGCAAGTATTGGTTCCAGAGAGTTTGCCAGGCACATGGGAGCATCAGGAACTGCTCTGAACGGCAAAAATAGCACCAGCTTTTTGAAGTGCCTGTTGGTTGCGCTCCCTTTTAATCAAACACCAGCTTTGGAGACAAGGCTGCTCCAAACCGATTAATATATCTGCTCACACGCCAGGCTTTTCCCCATAACTGAATTTTAAGGCAATCAAAATAAGATTAGCCACAGGTCCCTTCAAATGTAGCCTGCAGCAGATGAGCTAATCAAGATCACACTTGCAGCGTCTTTTAGCACTGGGCTGTGCCAGCCCAGTTACCGTGAGGCTATGAGGGCTTTTCTCTTCCTGAAAATCCTGATGAATCAGGTGTGTCTGGTTGGGTTTCTTCTACCCTTTCACACTTTCAGAGTGCCCTGATGCTGCTCCAGTATCCACATACCATTTCCCTTTTTTTTTTTTTTTGGTGTTTTTTAGTGCTATTTAATCTTCCTAGACTACCCTTTTTGGTAGTTCGGCCTTTGCATCCTTATGTAGCCTCTGGCTGTGACCTCCTCTCCCTTCCTCAACACAGCTTCTGGAGGAGAAATCAGCCAGTCGTAGGTGGGTAAGGTTTTGCTGAGCTGTCTTTTGGATGCCGTTACCTGGGGGGGGAGAGAGGCACTTCTTCTTGTTCCTAGGCAAAACTGTTTTTATTTCTCCAAGTCTGTGTTTTTCCCTTTTCCTGGGATGTTGATATTGGCCCGTGTGACTGTCCTGCCTCTCTTTCTGCCCGTGGAGGATGGGAAGGGATGGGAGCCAGACACAGACTGCTGAGGGGGTGATTTGCAGAGCTCTGCAAGAGCCTCTGTTTGTGCTTGAACCTCACGTTACCAGAGCAGCCCTGCTCTGCTCTCTCGAAATGCCTCCTGGATGTCCAGCAGCTCCTCCGGTGTGGTGTTCAGAGAAGTCCCAGCTGAGATCTACGCTTGCTGTTCATCGGCTGCGTTGTGAGCTGGTGCAGGGCTATAGAAGAGGGGCTGGAGGTCCTTTGCCCTCTTGAAGGAGGCCAGGACATGCTCTGGAAAGGTGCTGGAGCTCAGCCCACTGGGAACAGCTCGAGTGCGGCCGGTTGGTAATTTCTTGTGTGATCCAGATGAGAAAGGTGGTGGAGCTGGGAGGAGAATCCTGCTGTCACGGACATCAGTAATTCGGCTTCAGCTGAGCCGGGATTTCATGGCTGGAGGTCCTTTGCCCTCTTGAAGGAGGCCAGGACATGCTCTGGAAAGGTGCTGGAGCTCAGCCCACTGGGAACAGCTCGAGTGCGGCCGGTTGGTAATTTCTTGTGTGATCCAGATGAGAAAGGTGGTGGAGCTGGGAGGAGAATCCTGCTGTCACGGACATCAGTAATTCGGCTTCAGCTGAGCCGGGATTTCATCCCACTTGTTCAGTTACTGATTAAACTGAGGACAGCCGCTTAGGAAACAAGTGGGAGCTCTTGAAAGGGGAGATCGCCTTAGGTCTGCCTGGTTTCCCCGGCCAGCTGGGTGCAGGGTTAGACCTGGGGCAGCTCACGAGCAGGTCCTCCTGGCTCTTCAGCTGGGACTGACCACCGATGCACAGCGGCCAGTTTCCCCGTGCTGGCTCTTGTGGCTTTTAAATTGAGTCCTGACTCTGCTTGCTGATAAAGGGGCCGGTCCATCTGTAGGATTTGTAGGTATGGAGACACGAATAGCTTTTCCTGAGGATTATGGGGGACATTAGTCACTGAGTAATGACCCATCTGGATGCCCAAAAGTGTCACTTGTTAATTGCCCGGTTCATGAAGAAATGGTGATCTCAGTTTGCTCCTTGTGACTCTGCTCTGAGCCAGTGCTGGGTGTTTTGGGACTGTCCCCCTCTCTTGTGCAATGACCTTTGATGAAAACATGCACCAGCCCTGCTGCTCTCTGCACTGAAGTATCTCCAGGGTCTCCATCCCCAGTGGGAGATGGTGTGGATCAGAGCCTCTCCCAGCTGCTCCTGGAGGTGTCTGGCCTGCGTTTGGAAGGAACGAGATCTGAGGCTGGGTGCTTCTTGCGGGTTAGCCCCCAAAACCTGCCGTGGCCTTGCACGCAGAGCATGCAGGGGTTGACCTCAATGGGAGCCTGCCTGGCGGGGAACAATCCCAGGGTCAGAGGCAGAATTTGGGGGGAAAAATCCATGTTCTGTGATGCCAGAATGAGCACCAGGGCTGCAGCTCTTCACAGTCTTGTAGGAGGACCGGGCCCTTTGCCTCTCCTAAGCCTTCTCCTCACTGCTCCTTTCCTCCCTTCCCTGGTGAGATGGTGCAAGACTGCTGCGTGTGCTGGGGTTGCAAGGGGGGGGCAGCTCAGGCTTTACCTCAGCCAAAAAGATTTTTTTTTTTTTTTTTTTCCTCTCCATCCTGGCCTGCCCACAGGCTGGCACGGCCAGGCTATTTTGCTTTCATAAGCTGCATTATGTAAGCCACGTCTTGAGTGGGGATGCGGTGCCAACTTGGACTCCGCAGTGGGAAGGAGCCGCATTCCTCTGCCGCTGGGTTTAATCCCTGCCTCCAGCCACAGTTGGTTTGCTGGGAGGAACCGGAGGGCTGTGCCGAGGTTTCTAATCCCTTGCCCCAGGTGAAGCCAGCTCGTTTGTGCAGGAACCCTGCTTTCCTTTGTCAACAGGTTGTGCCCGTGACTCCTCTTAGCAAGCCCTTTCCTTGGCTGCTAGGAGGGTTGGCCCAGACATGCACACCACACCTCGGGACCTTCCTCTCCTCCCCTTGTTTGTTGAACTCTCTGTGCTCCGTGGCTTAGGTTACACTTGCTCAGAAAGGCTGGTGGTGGAGAAAAATGGAAGTGGAGACTTCTGCAATTCTAGCCCAAAAAACAGTGACAAAGGTGGGTTGCCAGGCTGGCATGGAAAGCCCGGGGCTGCAGAGCCTGAGGAAGACCACATCGGTGCCAACAGCTTCTCCATCTGTCCCAGCACTGACTACCCTCCCAGGGTGCCACATCTGCAGGATGTGACCCTCGTCCCGCCAAGGATCTGGGGAAGCCCTGGAGATCCTGCACCCAGGGGTCCTGTGGGAGTAGGGTGCAGGACAGCAGTGGGTGTTTGGCAGGGTGTTTGTTGGTTCCCCAGCAGCCTGAGCAAGCTGCCTTCAGCCCCTGTGCTCAGGACTGATGATCTTCAGGACCCCATTTGGCTGGGCATGGGCCACATGGGTTCGGAAGGAAAGGTCCTCTTCCTCCTCTTGGGTTTTAGACGAAGCTGACAGCAGCAATGCCTTGCTGTGTGTTTTTTACGTTCTCTGGGTGGATAAGGCACTAGACTCCACAGTTTTTGCTGGCAGCTTTCTCCAGTGCCAAATATGCTGTTAAAATGAGAATTATTAATCAGATACGGGTTTGGGCTGCTTTTTCTCCTCAAAAAGCCAGGTGGCTCAAGCCCATCCGTATGGTTTGTGGAGATGCTGAGCAGCTGGCTGAATTGCCCAGCCGCTTCTGTCCTGAGCCGGAGCTTGGCCAAAATGCCTAAAATACTGGGAAAGCAAGTGAATAGGATTCTCCTCCCCTACTGAGCTGAACCTGTAGGATTCTGGAAAGCATGCTGGCTGGCAGGTATTCGGTAAAATGCTAGGATCAGGATTTGCTTCAACCACAAACAGCAATCTGCTTAACGCCTCTCCGTGTTTAGGGGATCCTGAGCAAGCCACCAAGTTTGAGGTGGGAATGGCCGTGCCCAGGGCTATGTTGTCCAGATGCCATTTCCATTTAGGAAGCTGCCCGGGAACAGCTGGGCTTAGAGATGGGCTTAGCCTGTCTCTGAAGCTTGGAGGCCAGGGCTTCAGCTGGCTGAATCACCGAAAACTATGCGCTTGCTCTGAAATACAAGATATTTTCAGACTATTTTCCACCCAGACAGATAACACGTGCGGCGTGATTAACTGGCTCCATTTTTTCCACCTCTCCTTGTGGCTGGCTCTCCTGGCAAGATCTCCATCTGCTTTTTAAAATGCTTTCACTGAAACATGGATGCCTCCCCTTCTGGCAAATAACTGTGCCAGTGATCAGCGGGTGACACTGTCACCGTGGGCTGTAGACCGATGAGGAAGAGTTTCATTAAGAGGAGAGATTGCTTTGGCGTGGAAGTTTTTTTTATCTGTGATCTCTCTAGGATGAAGAAAGATGCTCGTGAAGCTGGCTGGGGAAGGAGGTGGTCTCTGGCAGGGCTGTCCTCTGCACCAGTTTGGGGATGTGCCCCATGTACCAGAGCAGGAGCCAGGGATGCTCAATGGATGGTGGTTTGGGACCAAAAAGCATCCTAAAGATTTGTGTCATGCTAGCAGTCTGTACCACGGAAATGTCCTGGTCAGAGTGAGGTGTTTCGTCTGGGTCATTGGGTCTCTGTTTTCATGGGGAGGGAAAAGAGAGTTGGCAACGTGCTATCTTACTCCCAAAGTGTGAGTTGTAGAGCTCATGCGTGGCAAACCCTACTCACACCAGCTTCTCTGCACAGGGTAGAACATAGCTCAGAAACATTAAGGGATAAAGGGCGGTATCCAGACACCCTCCAGAAGGTGTCTGCCTGGCTTATACAGGCAACGGAGAGCAGAAGGGGTTGAATACAGCCTGAACAACCAACTGCAACACCCCTGTGTACAGGGAGCTGGGCTTTGGCACGGCAGGAGCAGAAGTGCTCTGAGTCACTCCTGTGGGCCACCCATGGTGCCTCCAAAGCACCCGGGAAGGAGTTGCCCACGCAATTTGAGCCTGCACGTGGATAGGCACGAGTCTACATGGTTCCTCTGGAAACAAAAGACAGCCCTTCTCCATGTTGTGTCTTGCAAAGAGGGGCTTGCTGGGGGAGCTTGCGCTGGAGGTGGTCATGAAGCTTGTAAGATGGGAGCTTCTGCTGCAAGATCTGGTCTGGGTAAAACAGAAATCTCTGTGCAAAGGTTGAGGTGGGGGAAAGAGGGGAAAGCCACGTGGGTTGTGCAGAGCCCCTGCAAGACCAGGGTGAATGGGTTTCTAATGGGCCGTAGCTGAACTGGATCACTCCCAGGGCACCCGTGCAAACAGCGTGTGACTCTGGTGTCATGGGACATCTTGGGTGGGAGCTAGTGACAGCTTAGCCCAAAGAGCTCTGACACCCAGCAGCTCCCCCTGCTCATCTCCCCCTCCTATCCAGCCAGTGGAAACTGCTCACGTGAAATCTAAAGCAAACGCTGCAATACTTGTCTTTTTGTTGGGAATAATGTCAGGCCTTTTTTTCTGTGCGCTATTGAAGCAGCAGCTGTATTTCAACCAGCTGGCAGCGCTCTGGGAGGAGATCAAGTGTTCTTAGCAAAGTTGGGCCAGATCTATGGCTGGTGGAAATCGGTGTAATTCTGTTTGACCTCAGCGCTGAGCTGCTTTATACCAACTTTGAACTGGGCTCCCAAACCGAGGTGTTGGGGGATTTTTGTGGGGGGAGAAGTGTTCTTTGTAGAGGTGAAATAGTCACGCATGCCGTCAGCGGTGTCTGTCGGAGCAGGAGGGTGAGACCGAGGCGTTGGGGGATTTTTGTGGGGGGACAAGTGTTCTTTGTAGAGGTGAAATAGTCATGCATGCCATCAGCGGTGTCTGTCGGAGCAGGAGGGTGAGGAGCTCGGCTGTGCAGTCAGATTTCAGTTGTGTGGGGAGGTCTCTGAGCGCTTGCTGTTGGATAGTCTTCTTCTGAAGCAGGCAAAAAAGAAGAAAAAAACAAAACAAAACCCAAAACAAACCACAAACCAAAAACTCTTCTGTGTCCGGGGCACCTGGAGCTGTGTGTGTGTGGATCGCTACACTCTGCCTGTGCATGCTGCAAGACCAGAGCACCAGCCCTGCCAAAACCTCCAGCCCTTCTGGGAAGCGTCCGCAGCGCCGTGTGCTTGTCCCGCAGGATACGCTGTGCCTCCCTCTGCCAGGTACCCCGGGGCAGGCGCCAGCCCTTCCTCTGGGCTTGTGTCCGGGGCACCTGGAGCTGTGTGTGTGTGGATCGCTACACTCTGCCTGTGCATGCTGCAAGACCAGAGCACCAGCCCTGCCAAAACCTCCAGCCCTTCTGGGAAGCGTCCGCAGCGCCGTGTGCTTGTCCCGCAGGATACGCTGTGCCTCCCTCTGCCAGGTACCCCGGGGCAGGCGCCAGCCCTTCCTCTGGGCTCGGGAACAGCTTGTTTTGAATGTTGGTGGCACGGAAAACAGAGAAAGCGGGAGCAGATGTGCCTGTGGGCACTGCTGGCTCGTCTCCCTGGCACAGGCATGAGTCTCCCCTCTAGCACTGCTGCCTGCAGGCACCTGCCCCTGTGCTCCTGACCCCCAGGACATGCTGGACCCCCCCCCGGACCAGCGCTGCCCCATGCTCTCAGCCAAGACCCCTGTCCTTCGCACAGAAGGTCTTGGGCAGCAAAGCTGCTCTGTGGGCTGGATTCATTAAAATATTGTCTCCTCCCGATGCCCAGCTCAGCCCGCCCGTCCCCCTGCTCTGTCTGTCCGCTAATGGGTAGCTCAGTGCGGAAGTGGGTTGAGAAGGACGTGGGGGACCGGAGAAGGCTGCGAGGAGTTGGAGGGGAAGGAACATGCTCAGATGAGAGGGGGGTTTTGTTGGTTGGTTTGGTTTTTATTTTTTTTTTTCCTTTGGGCCATTTGTTATATTCTGGTAATGAGAAAACATGCAATATTTCTCGGTAAGAAAACCCTGATTCTTTTTTTATGCACCCATGTCCTGGTCAGACCCCTCTTCTGTTATATTCAGAGATTTGGCTCTTAGTCCCGAGGAACTGAAGGGACCTTTGCTATCAGAGGCGCCGTGTCCCTCACCCTGCCACTATCGGAGCTTTTCCTCTGCTTTGCACCTCCCTCTGCCCCTCGTTGAAAGAACAAATGTCTCTGTCCCAGCCGTGCTGGTCCCAGTACCTGTGCTGGCTCGTTCCAGCTTGCCCGCGGGGACTGAGGTTGCCCCTTTGGAGCGGCGTGGACGTGCCCTCAACACAGCGGCGCGTGGAAATAGCAGTGACGGGAGTAGTGGGGGTGAGAGGAAGGCACTGAATAAATCATACCCGTGGATGGCTTGTTCTGCCAGACTTGGTTTCTCTTTACTAGGAGCTGCCCAGGGTTTATTGCATTGCACATTTCTGCTCCGTCTCTAGGTTCGGTTGGGTGTGCTGGGCTCATGACTCATTTGCATGGGTGCGCTTTTCCAGCGCTGTTGACATCTGCTGATCTCAGATTGCTTTCCAACCATTAAACCCTATGTGGTAAGAGAGAATTGAAGGAGGGGAAGACACCTCATTAATTTTCACTCCACCCTGCATCCTTCCCATCTCCTTCCTCTTGCGGAGACAGGGAGGAATATTGTTTTCCTCGCCCTAGGGGGAAATGAGATGCTGTTTAATTGCCTACCACCACGTAGCACGGCTGTTGGAGTCAGGGGCTAAAGGAAGCTGTGCTTGGCTGTCACTGCATGGCACGTCAGGCAGGATGGTTCGTCCTGAACTGCAGCCTAGCCTGTGTCGAGGCCGCTGCTCTGGCTGAAGCGGAGTGGGATTCGGGCAAGGTGCGTTCCTTCTTGCTGCCTGGATTAGTGCCCTGAGCAGCCAAGTCCCCGGTGTTGGTCACAGCAAGCCCTGGCTCCTGTTTCTGCCTTTGCTAGGGCAGGGCCACCAGAGTCATCTAACCAGCCTTCTGGGCAGGCTCCCAGCTCAACCTCCTTGGTCCCGTGGTTTGCGGGATGCTCGCACAGGGGCCAACCCGGCTGGCTGCGGGTCCCCGTGGGGGTGGCTGGATGCAGGGAGGTTCCCAGAGGAGGAGGTCCAGGAACCGCTGAGTAACGAGGCCAGGCAGAGGGCGAGCTCGCTTCTGCAGTCTGTCGTCAGCGGGAGCGATGAAATGATTAACTTGGTGGGGAGGTCAGGGAAGCGTGGCCGCTTGGAAGTAGTCTCTCGCCCACTGCTGGAGTGAGCGCTTGTGAGCAACCGTGGTTGCAAACCGTACGCTGTGGTTTTAACCCACGCCGGCACACAGCGTTCAACCCTTGCTTCGGCTCCTCCTAACCACACATCCCCAAGTCGGCAGCAACCCTCTCCTCCTCACGCCCAGCTGCGTGCGAGGCGGGCTGAGCCCCAGGCATCCCCCCTGCTTCCAGTTGCAGTTCCAGAAATCAGCCTCCGCAGGGGAAATTGTGCCCCAGCAAGGCCATGCTCTCTGGGGTTTTGTTCGGTTTTTTTTTGTTTGTTTGTTTGTTTTTGTTTTTTTGAGTCCGGTGCTATTTTGCAGGTGGCATAGCAGAACACCGCTCTGCAAAGCAGCCCTGTATTTAAAAGCAAAAGCGAGGCGTAGGACGCAAGTTTTTAGCATCCCAAATCTATTGAGATCAAAGGCAGTTTGCAAGGAAAATGATGGTTATTGCTACCTCCCAGAGTGCCAGCGCGGCCTGGGATCTGAACAGATCTGATCTGGGTCCCAGCTTGGCTCCTGCTGCTCTCCTGGGCATGGGACAGGGATGGGGACAGGCAGGAGCCGCCTGCTTCAGGAGCTCGTTCTGCTGGGGGAGGCATGAGCTCCCAGCCCAGCTCCCAGTTTCCAAACCGCCTGACAGTGCTGAGAGCAGCCAAGCAAGACTCGGGCAGCAAAGTCCTCCACTGACGGGCATCTACTTTCCTTTTCAATGCCCCCAGCTGATGTTTTATAGGAGCTGCAGATGTTCAATATCCAAGGGCATTTTTTTCCCAGGGTGGGCTTCTTCTAAGCAGGGAGTTGAGAGCGCAAACAAAGAACATGATGATATTCTAAAAGTGGTCGTATTTTGCTGTAGCTAAATCTAGCCCTTGTGCCAAAGGGAGATTTATTTCTCAATGAGATCATCTGCAGGAAGACAGACTGTGCTTTCGGAGCAGTAGTAGCATTGTTGTGGCTGCTGGGCTGATTTCAGGCGATGGGCAAGGCAGCGTTTGTCAGGAGAGGTAATACTTCTGTTAGACACATTGGATTGCTGGTAAAAAAAACAGGCAAGCTGCTGGCACAAGGGAAAGAAAACAAGAAACGTGTAATCAGAGACGTGGCCAGCCTCAAACTAGGTAGGTGGGCTAGCTCTGCTCCTGGTCTGTCCTTGGTTTGAAGATTTCTTGCTCCATCTCAGACCTAAGATGGATTTGGGCCAGCATCTCTTTGGGATTTTCCTAGTTGTCTCGCTAGAGGATAATTCCTTTCCCTGCAAACTTTAAACACTTGACACCTGTAGTTTATCCATCTGAACTTCCCTACGTAAACAAGGCTGAAAGAGAGAAGATAAAACGCGTATGGTGCTTTTCAGAGCTTCCCACCCCACGGTGCTGGGGCAGGGGTGTAACGGGTGGGAGGTGAGCTTAGCTCTTGGGGAGACAGGCAGAGACGGGGATGGGAGTCTGCTCCAGGAAGGATTAATGCGAACACCTGGTCGAGCAGGTAGCGGCCAAATCCTGCCCCCATCGCTCCCGGCTCCCCTGCTCCGCTCCTGGGTTGGTGTCTGGGGAAAGGGGGGGGTGATGAACCCGATCCTGCTGCGGTCACGCAGCATCCGGGAAACGCTGCTGGAGGTTTTCTGTGGAAAGATGACTCCACCTCGTAGCTGTTGCACCGGGGCTGGGGTGAAGCAGCGAGCAGGCAGGAGAAACAAAGATGCCTTTGTTGCCGTTGCCCTGCC
>NW_009208884.1:10054-10274 GCF_000690835.1 Fulmarus glacialis
GCTTCCCAGACCCGCAATTTAGTGGTAGTTGCTCTCTCACCTGGAGATGCAGCCTCCCTCCCAGCTGCAGCGTAATGGGGCTCGGATGGGGTAACCCCTGAAATGGCCGACGGGGCCAGCACCTTCCCTCCCAGCCCGCCTCGATAGGGCAGAGATGCTTATAGCGGGCCGGTGGCCTTTCGAGGTCCATCTGTGCAATGCCCGGGGTGGCCCCGGCGGG
>NW_009208885.1:0-369 GCF_000690835.1 Fulmarus glacialis
GTCTCCCCGAGTCTGGCTCCGGAGCCGTGCTGGGACGGCAGCTGGCTCCCGAGGTTTAGGGGAAGGGGGAGATGAAAGTCGCCGCAAATTGATGGGGCCCCATAGCTACATCCTGAAAATGAGGTTGGCAGAACCAGACAAAAAGCTTTGACTGAGCAGGGGAGGATGCCCCGCACGCCGCAGCCCAGTGGGACCAGTCGTGGTCCTGCCCTGGGGACAGCGTGGGACCAGCTGGTGGCTCCAGGGAAGGGCTTCCCTTCGGTCGCCCTTGGGGAAAGGACCACGGGACAGGCACGTGACTGCTGCCACGTCCCCAGCCGTCACCACTGGTTTCAATCCAGGTCCAAGTCAGCGGGGTGGCTGGGCGGG
>NW_009208885.1:683-955 GCF_000690835.1 Fulmarus glacialis
GCGGCACCCCCGGTGGGGCACGTGGGTCGGTTTCCCCCGTGGTGGCCCCGGGGCCAAGGAGGCGGCGTGGGGCCACCAGCCTCGTGCCCTGCACCTCCCGTTATAAATAGCTGCCGCACTCCCGCAGGCATTTGAGCCGGGCTGGATTTCACCCCGAGTAATTAATCTTGGCAGCGGGGACCGGCCATTATCCCGGTGCCTGGGAACTAATTGGAGTTCAGAAAGATATCATTCAGCCGCTGAAACCCGAGCAGCATCCCCGTGCCAGCCCG
>NW_009208885.1:1194-4476 GCF_000690835.1 Fulmarus glacialis
CAAGCAGGATTTAAGGCTGGTGATGAACCACTGATGGGTTCCCGCAGCACGGGGGGATCCCGGGCCGGTGCAGGGAGCCAGGACACGACGGGGGCTGTGGTGCTCCCCGGGGAGCTGCGCACCCGGGGCCGGGCCACCGTCCCATGGGAGCTGCTGTCTCCTCCGATGACAGCAGCAGGCTGCATTTCAGAGACACATGGTGCGGCCGGGGGACACAGTGTGACAGTGCCATCCCCAGACCGCTCTGCAGCGGCAATCACTGCACCCCTGCCCGTCCCTGCAAAGCAAAAACGAAGCCTTGGAGTTTTCCCGGCACGGGCTTTATAGTGTATAGACTTACACTTCTGCCAGTCCCTTCACTGCAGTGGAATCGCCTGGTATTGAATGGATTAATTAATTACACCCATCTCATTAAAGCAAACGACTCAGACCATATTATGCATCATCTCTGCTGTTGGAAACTGTAATTGTTGTACTGGCGTTTTGGTGCTTTTTTTAATTAACACCTTGCAGTGCTGGGGCTCCCAGGCTGGCTGCCCTCTTCTTGTTAGCCGGCACCCCTCCAAAAATCACTCGGCAGAAACACTCCAGCTCCAGCAGGCACAGAGCCCCCTCGGTGGCTGCTGGGCAAATCCGCGCGGTCCCCAAAGCCACGCGGCCTCCGCGCGGGCTCTCTGCTCCCCCGGGGAGACGGCCTGTCCCACTGAGCTTCTCCGGCACGGGGGAGAGGGGACAAAGAGGCCACTCAGGGTTTTGCACTAAATAACACTTTATTTTAGGGTTTGAGGGAACAGCGAAAGTCTCTGGGGAGGCCACGTGTGAGCATGCTTGTGGCATCGCCGGAGCATCGCGTGCACCCCGAACCCTGCAGCGAGCTGCATCGGGGACATGTTTAACCCAAAGCCCTAAGTCTGCACCACTCTTCTGTCTTTGCTGCAGTTGGGTTTTTTCTCCTCAGCACTCCAGAAAGGGGCAAAACCATCAAAATCCCTTGGTTTTACTTCTTGGGTAACAGATCCTCCCTCTCCACAAGCCCATCCTCCTTTCCCAAGCCCAAACCAAGCATTGCTGCGCCCCCGATCCTGAGTCACCGCGACCGGCCCCACGCATGTGCTCGTGGCTCAGCACTGCCCGAAGCCAAGCTCCTGACCCCGGAGGGCTTTGCCGAGGAGCCACAAACATTCCTCCAGCCAGGAAAGCAGCCCCAGCCACGCAGACACCCAGCAGCAGGCTCCAGAGCACCCACTTGCTGCTCAGGCCACCAGCCGGGTGCTGGCACGCTCTGCTTCAGCCCGGAGATCACGGCACGGATTCACGGCGGAGAGGTTTAAGCCTGCGCTGCCAGTCAGGGGTAGGATGGGTCCCACTGTTTCCCCCCGCCGAGACCTCTTCAGCAGCATCCATACGGTGCTGAGTCAAAAAGGTCCAACCTTACGGGTGGCCACCACATCAGGAAGGCTTCCACAGACGTCCTGGAGATCCAGCGCTGGCCCTAAGGAGATGCTAAGCCCATCTCCAGCTGGTCCCTCTTTGCCTCAGGACTAACGATGCAAAATTAACATGTGAAATAAGGGGGGGGTGGCAAGCAAACACACCCCAAAGAGACACTCTGAAACGACCTGTAAACTTCAAGCCGATGCTGTGACTTGCTTCCAAAACGCGCAACGCAGGGGCTGCCACAGCCGCCCTGTCCAGCATCCCACCCAGGGACCGTCCCCTGCCCGAACTAGGCAGCAGCTGCTGGTCCCAGCTGCCTCAACCCAAACCCTTCTACCCCAGGGATGAAGACGCCATGGGATGCTGCACGGCGGGGGTGCCACCACTGTCCCTCCTGCCCCAGGACCCTGTCCCAGCCCTCAGTGCCAAATGCCATGCCCCAGCTCTTTCCTAAATATTCACCTGTGCTGCATGGCCAGCGGTGACCCATGGGCTGAGTGATCCGAGGGAGATCATGGGACAACTCTCCATGTTTCCACAGGAGGAAAAACATCCCCAGAAAACTCCCCAAGGAAAGCAAAGCTTCAGGGCAGCGAGGTGTGGAGGAGGTAGGAGGATGTGGACCCTCAGTGTCTCTCTGCATCATCCCGGGGCAGGTCCAAAGCCTCTGTTTCTGCTTTGGTTCGTTACCGTGTTTAAACCCTGAGAGCACACACAGCGCTGCCGAGGGCAAAGCCCAGCTGCTCAGACCCCGAGGACCGTCACATCTGCCAGAAGACATTCACTTCAGTGTCCCACAGAGGGCTGGAGGCCACCTCAGGGCTTTCTCTCCTGAAGCCCTTCTGAGCCCCGAAGGGTGGCAGCGACAGGGAACTGCACAAATCCTGCCTGCCACCGCCCGCCTCCGCTCAAAACCCCCTTCCACCCTGCATCGTGTGTTATTTACCCCGGGGTCACCTAAATTTTGGGGGTATTTCACATTTCACGCCATGCACATCTCCACCCTCTGCAACTTCCTGGGCTTCCCAGGGTTAAGGCAATCAGCCGGGCATCGCCAGCGCTACGCTCTGCCGGCACCCCTTAGCTTTTCTGAATTTCAAGCTTCCAAGTTATTATTTGGCCGAGTGAGTCCTGGAGAGCTGCGACAGCCCCAGGAGCTCCCCTGCAGCCAACAAGCCCCGGGCTGCCACGGAGACGAGATGCCTGCGGCTGCCTCAGCTCCTCCTCCCCATTGCTCCCAGTTCTCTCCCCATGCCAATACGGCACAGGGGCCTCGCCGGGAAAACCGCTCCTGGCAGTGAAGCCCTTCCCAGGGCAGCTGGAAGGATGTTTATCAGTCCTTCCCCCACTGTGGATGATCTCTGGATACCAAGCAATGAAAAAAAACCAGGGAAAAATAAGGTAAGGGAGAGCAACTCTCCCCAAAATAACAATGTAATATAAATACAGTCAAACTCCTCCTGTAAATATCAAGAGAGTAGTTTGGCACATCCAAAAAAAATCTTGGCAGGACACGCTGAGAGGTCTCTGCGTGTCCTCATGCCCGGCCAGCAATGACATCCAGGAGCCAGAAGCCAGCTGAGCAGCCCGGGGTGAGATCTGGCACGTGGAGCCCCTGCTGATGTTTGGATTAAAACACGTCACCTCCCAGCTCTGCCATTTTGGAGACTCTCGCCCCAACTCACCGTCCCGACCCACGGACGCAGTAACCGTAAGGGAAGTCAGAGTCGCCCCGGCAGCGCACGGGGACCGCAATGTGCCTGCTTGGTGTTCAGGCCATCGCGTCCCTTTTCACCGAGCCCAGCGAGCCCAGGCCGGAGAAGGGAGCAGGGAAGCCCCCGCGTT
>NW_009208885.1:4573-5288 GCF_000690835.1 Fulmarus glacialis
CCAGTTCCTGGAGAGCCAGGGGGGTGGCAGGTATAAGGCAGGGGACACCCCGTCCCGAGGCAGGGCCATCCCCTCCGCAGGGCAGCGACAGCCCGACAAGGGACCATGCCGCGGTGCCAGCCCCACCATGCTCCACGGGCAGGGCTGTACCACGCCGGCAAACCCAAAACGGGGAGGAGATGGAGATGGAGATGTGTGTACCCGATGTCCGCAATCGGACGAGCAGCAGAGACCCCTGCCCCGCTCCGGCTGTTGCCTGCAACACCCCAGAGCAACACCGTGCTTCAGGATCAGCTACAAACTAATCACAAAGCCTCCAGCGTGTCGTGGTGGAGCCAGCCCAGCCCCACTCTCCTCCCAAGGCTACCTGCTGGGAGTTTTAATTAATTAAGAAGGCCAGTGGGTCATACCTGAGCTCAGCGAGCTACAGCAAAGGCCCTGCCTGCAGCTGCCTCCTGGGAGGGCAACCTGGCAGCACCCCCAGGGGGATGGAGGAGGAGGAGGAGGAGGTGGAGGAGGTCCAGGGAGAGAAGTTGTTCTCTACAGAAAGGGCAGCTCATCTCCACCTCCCGCAGGACTTCTCGCAGAAAGGAAACCCATGCCAAAGTAAAGGATGAAAAGAAAATAACAGAGAGAGGGTGGTCCGAGAACAGCAGCTACGGGGAGGAATTTCGCAGACTCTCAGAGAAAGAGGCTCTTGTATTTCAATTCAATT
>NW_009208885.1:5373-5647 GCF_000690835.1 Fulmarus glacialis
GCTGAACCGTGGTCCTGCGGCTCCCAGGAGAGGAGGAACCCACAGCAGAAAGGGCTGAGCGAAGCTAAAAATGAAAATCTGGAGCTGAGACAATCTGGGGAAGGCGCAGGAAAGCAAGAGCCACAGCGGTCGCTGGCAGCAGAAGACACAGAGCTCCTCTTTGTCCAGGCAGAGCCCAGAACACTGCTCCAATAATAAGACCTCCCTTTGGGATCAGCGGGGAGGGGAGGGGAAGGATCCCATCCTGGGGGACAGACCCTGGGTGCTCACCCCT
>NW_009208885.1:6008-7427 GCF_000690835.1 Fulmarus glacialis
CAGCTCCTGCGGCTGTGCTCCCGAGCTGGCCCTGCCTGCACCCGGCAGCCTGCCCAAAATCCACCCCGGCAAACCAAGAGGTGCCCAGCAAGGAGCGGGGTGCGGGCGTACCCCCTCCCAGCTGGCGTAAGCCTGCAGAGCCGCACAGCCCCGCTCCAGCCGAGGATGTGGGTTTAAATGAAAATCACAGGAAAAGCAGAAAGTTTTCCATGGCCCCGGGAACCGCAGACCTCAGTGTGACACTGTACAATAGAAGAGTCGCAAACCCCATAAACCGGCCCCACGCCTCCCATCAAAAACATCACTGCCTGCCCGCGGTCCCGCAGCGGGGAGACGGAGCCGCTGGGCACCGAGCAGTGGCACGCGTTTCTCCCTCTTTGGAGGGAGATCCCAGCAGTTACCTCCAACTCTCCAGATAAGCTGATAAACCAGTCTGCACATGTTGTTTTCCATTTGAAAGAGTATGCAAATGCGTATGCAGATGATGTGCCACCCTCATGCTCCCAGCACATCACTGGGAAAAATGGGGATCAGCCCCCCAGAAGCAGGAAGACCCTCGTCTGCCCTCGCACCCTCATCTCCCCTCGCACCCTCGTCTCCTACCTTCCAAGACCACCTCCTTGCCCGTCTTCTTCAATGCCTGCACCGCCTCGTCGTGCGTCGCCTCGGACAGGTCGGTCCCGTTGACGGAGAGGATAGCGTCCCCCACGTACAGCGCCTCGGTCTGATCCGCTGCCAGCCCCTTAAATATCTTGGAGATCAAGATGGGCATTTTATTCTCTCGGCCACCTTAAAACAGAAGAGAAACGGAAGCGGTTGTGGCTGTCGGAGCACACGGAGCAGTGGGTGGGGAGGGGGATGCTCGGGTACCCACCGCCCCCAGTGAGGCTGAGCCCTTCTCCCAGCGCTCAGCCACGCTGTGCCGGGACATCCCACTGCCCCATTTCCTCGGATACCCATGGCACACTCGTAACAACCACAGTAGCCAAAATACCACGAGGCTTTACAGCCAGACGAAGATGATTGCTCCAAAACCACTCTGAACAATTGCAGATTTCCTCGCAGAGCAAACACGTACTCTGGCCATCTCCCCATCAATTTTGGCAGGAAAGCATGTCTTTATTTGCATTATTAATCGTGTGTGCTGAGCAACCATCCCTGCTCTGAGGACTTCATGATCTAAACAGACAAGACAGCTGAATGTTTTCGGAGAGGCAAAAGAGCAGGGAGAAGTTTACCAATCCGGCTCTTCGCTCCGCTCCGCACAGTAGCCCTATTTACCTGCTGCTCCCCGTTCTCCAGCCTAAAAGGATGCTATTCAAACCTCCTGGCGGCTCGAGGAGATCAATTTGCACGTTAACTTTTGAACCCGCGGGGAGATCCGAGCAGCGTTGCTGCCGGCGTGCCAAGGAGACGCGG
>NW_009208886.1:0-416 GCF_000690835.1 Fulmarus glacialis
ACCCCAGGCACCAGCTACTGTGGGCACTGGGCACCTTGGGCACCAGCTACCACACGCAGCGGGCACCCCGGGCACCAGCTACTGTGGGCATTGGGCATCTTGGGCACCAGCTACTGCAGGCACTGGGCACTCCAGGCACTGGGTACCACAGGCACTGGGCACCCTGGGCACCGGCTACCCTGGGCAGGAGATACCCCAGGCACCAGGTACCGTGGGCACTGCGTTACCTGGGTGCAGCTACTCTAGGCACTGGGATATATTGGGTACGGCTACCACGAGCACTGGGATATACTGGGCCTGGATACCCTGGGCATCAACTACTGCTGGCACCAGTTGCCCCAGCACCAGCCCTCACAGTCACTGGGATTTGAAGCAGGTCTGCTGTGAGGTCTTGGGGTGCTGAGGGTCCCTGGGTG
>NW_009208887.1:0-33643 GCF_000690835.1 Fulmarus glacialis
GGGCCGGGTTATACAACCCGCCCCTGCCTCGGCCCCGGGCAGGGCTTCGCAGTGCGCTTCAGAACAATGCTGCGAGGAGCTGCCGGGCCGCAGCAGGTAGGTCTGCAGGCGGCAGGGCGGGAGGAAGGGCCCCGGCCCCGGCCCTAGGGAGTCCAACACAAGCACCGCCATCAGTAATAAAATCCTCTGCCACTTCTTCTGGCAGCCAAAAAGTCAGCACGGCAAGGTAGATTTGCTGGGACGGCGATGCCACGGCACGCGGGGCAAAGACGCTGCTGTTGTTGTCTGCAGTACAGGCCCCACGGGTAACGGGGCCATGCTGGACTCCCGGTGAGAAGTGGGGACAATGACGCCTGTCGTGAGCAAGGCTTTGTACTGCTCTCTCAGGACCCTGCGACGAGCAGAGCTAGACACGTTCTGCCAGAAACACGGTTTTACATAGTGAATGTCAGCCCAGCAATAACATCAAGACCTTTATCCAGCTCTGGCCATGAGCACTAATCTGTCCCAAAGTGTGTATTGTTTCAATGTCAATGTTGAAACACGTGCTAGAGCACATTCTTAATAATTCCAACAAGGAAGGGTAAAGAAGAGTAAAACCATAAACAGCAAAAGCCACCCTGCCGTTATGACCAGAGCTAAGAGCAGGCACTTGGGTAATGGTCCTCAGAGGACGAGTCATTAAGCAGCGTCCCCAAACACGAGGTCTGTTGTGACACACCGGTTTTACACGGAGAAACCACTTTGCTCTGAGTTTTCCTAACAGCCCTTAGAAAGGCGCCGTATGTCCAGCTCCTTAGGCACGCCACATAACCACCGCTCGACACGCACCTTTTGGACAGGCAGCCGTGCCCACAGCTTGCTGATGTAGCATTCAGAGCCAAATCATAACAAAAAATGTGACGGGTGTGGCGTAACATGACCTAGAACACAAAGCCCTGAGGACATCACTTACTCTGACACGCTAAAACCTGACCTGCGACATCTCGGAGAAAACAGTGGTTTTGCCGTTTTAGGTACATCTGCATCACCGGCTGCAGTCGGAAGGGACAGTTCCCCAGACAGATATTGTCAAGCACTCCAGTTCATTTACTAAACAGGCTCCTGCCCCTGTAGACAGGAGGCCAACAGACTTGTTGAATTAAACCTAGCACAAATCACGCCATTGCTGCCGTCACCAAGCCGTCACCACTTGGTCAAGGCGGGTGGGAACGTGGCTGCTGTTTGCACAAACTCGAGAAACCGCAGCCACGTGAGGCAACTTGAAGGAATAACATGCTATGCTCGGTCCCAAAGCACCCACCCAGGCAGCGGCGTTTGCCAGTTACACGCTGTCTTTTAGTCGCATGTCCATGTTAGGCCTCCACATCCTTGTGAAGCAGGAGGTATTTTTATTCCCACTCTCCAAGCAACCCACTTAAGACGGAGTTTTAATGACTTCGCTGATAGCACACAGGAAGCCTGCAGCTGAACACAGCTCAGCTTTCCACTCTGCCGCCCGGCGCTTCATCCAACCCTTGAAAAATGCGATGCTTGCTCAAGTCTTTTCCCCAAGTAACAGCGACTTGTCACAGTAACATTAAAAGCAATAGTCCTGGCAAACGGAGGAAGGACCTGCCAAGAGGGCAGTTGCCCTCGTTTCGTTCACCAGTGAAATCTGCACAGAGAGCATTTTGTTTGTTAAAAAACCACCCTAAAAACAACAAGCCTGTGATATAAAGCAGCTTAAGTTTTAATAAAAGTCTGTCGATCCAAAGTAAATTAAAGAAAAATCCAGGGGTCAAACCAAAATAAATACAGCTCTGTGGTATTACAGTTGTGTTAGGAAAGCTGGCCTCTCCGTGACTCTGACGGCTAAACATTCGCTCTTCAGAGATGGAGCTTCAGTGATCTCACACAGGTTAGGAACTGATGCTCTGCTGTTAAAACTGATAGATCAAATGAAATAAAATTTTTAAACCTGGTATCTTTTTACTTTGACCCAGATAAATGACCCACTTCCCTATTCTGTTAGCTCCTGCATCAAACCGGTGCTTTCCCTTCCCTTTCCTCAACCATACACCTCCACAGCACCCTCTCCAGCCTTTCCTCCACCTCTCGGTTTTCCTTCATTCAAGCAGCATCCCCTTTTTGGATCAACTGCATGCCACAGTTTACCTGTAGTACTGGATTTTATGCAAGTTGTGGGAAAACCCAGCATCCCAAAGTCAATTTTAAATGCTCCAAAATAATAAAATTGAAACAAAATTATTATAGGAAGCACAACTTAAGCATACACACTTTATTTAGATGGCATCAACATAAGGAATTTAAAACACATGTGCAGTACAGATTCTCACACTTCAACAAGACTTAGAGCACACATGCAGACACAAACGGGTTTACTGGAAAGCTGCTGCATCCAGAAAGAGCAGTACTCGATCTAAAAGCAATGTATTTATTTGAACACAGCCACTGGTCTGATCTTTATGTATGTATATTCTGAAGGATGCACATCTGCACTTCCTTGAGGGTGTGTCTTACACAGCCATCCAATATCCTGCCTATTTACATCCATCGGTAACTTCTTTTTCACTTGCCTCCTTAACATCCTCTGCATGTAACAACTGCGGGATCCGACCTTAGCACAAGTGCGCTTCAGCAGTGGCAAACTGCTTCTGGCATATCCTTTGCCACCAGCCAGGCTTGAAAGACCATGGAGTTGTGTATTGAAATCATCACTAAAACGTTAACAGAAATATCTGTGAATGGTCCTACCAACCGCTTTATGACTTGTATCGGTCCTACAGACACGTCAGCAGAACAGTAACATCACCAGTGGCACAGAGTAAGGGCACAAAACAGTACACTGGGAAGAGGGGAGCCCCATTTCCCACCACTTACACATGACTATATGTGCTTACAGTACACTGATGGGAAGTTTTCTACATTGATACCAACTACCAAGCCAAGGAATGGTATTTATAAATTTTATGAATAATGCTTTGTATTTATAATGATGTTATAAGCAGCAGTAACACAATTACATATTTATTTGCCCCTTTTAGGGTTCCATAAAAATTAAGTATAAAGCAGCCTCCACAGGGATGTATACTAGTACCCAGAGGTTTGGCAAAGAAAGCAAGTTGTATCAACCCAGACAAGCAAACAATGTCAGGAGAAAAAAAAAAATCATAGCCATTATTTTGATTAAGGTACAATTCAGCATTTACATGTATAGAAATAAGGCCTTGTAACATCAGATTGTAAAGTTCTGTTTCAAATTAAACTGAAGTTTATTGTGTGTCCCTGCCTGACGTACGTTTCAATTTTGCTAGCTAATTAGTCCTTTTGTTTAACTTCAGCATGCCCTGCTACCACCTAGCCAAGTACCTTTCCAGTTACCTCACAGTACATCCCCAGGTCTCTGGAACCACTTAAAATCAGCAGTGAGAACGTTTTATCCTTTAGCTTGCCTCTAAGCAGTATTTATGCTGAGATTACATTTGCTCTCCATTTTGTCATCCTCACCCAGCAAAGATGGCACGAGCAGCTCTGCTCCATACAGACAGTAAAGGCATGGATTTTGGACAGAAGACAGACTGAAGTCAAAGTTGTCTCAATCTCAAAAAGTAGTTTGGAGGTGGTCATACTGAAGGGGGAAATAAAAGATTTCAAGGGTATACTTTCAGCTCCACTCTTGAGATAACAGCAGGAGAAATTGGTCTTCCTGACCACACAGAGTGTTGTGATACAAGCCTTATCAACAGTGGCCACACACATTGCAGAAAGTTTGTGCATAAAAGATTGAGCTTAAAAGCAGCACATTTGTTAAATGACAAGGTGCCTACATTTGCTGCTTTATTGAAAGCTCTGGTAACGGGAAGTCAGTGTCTATCCTGCAATCACCACCTTTGGCTTCATCAATACTGGGGGGAGGCTTCTGCAATAGGCAGAGAGGAAAAAATGGTACACAATATTCTCACCTAATCCATAACATGAGAAACAAACAATCGATTGCAGCAAGAACAGCAAAATACCTCAAAATATCAGTAAAGCTTCACCAGGAACTCCAAAGAGTTTATATTACGGCATTTTGGAAAGGATGCACAAAATGAGAAGAACCAAGGGTTCATCAAGTATCACTTTATTAAAGAAAAATAAAGAAAAAAGAAAAAGGAAAGTGAATGCTGCTGTATGTACCAAACAGAGAAATCGTAATATCAAAGGCACTGTATTTCTGGCATGTGTGTAGGCACATCTATTGTTCTGAAATCTCCTGAAATGTCAGGTTAAGCCAGGTTCATCAAGAAGTGTGTAAGGATGAGAACTGAAGAACATCAATGTGTGGAAGGGAGCAGCAACAGCAGCAGCTCAGCAGGAGATACTCAACTCTACCAGAATTGAACAAGTACCCAAGAACTATTAAGAAAGGATGGGATGATCACACACAGACTTTACATGGAGAAGTGATGTGAAATAGAGGGCAGAGTTGATTTTTATCGCCTGCATTTCAATCAGTCCTCCTGAGTCAGCCCACCTCAAGTGACAGAAGCCCTCTGCAAAACACACACTGGCAGGACACTTGTTTCCCGAGTGGCTGTTCCAGGCAAGTTTGTGGCAAGTAGATTCTGAGTCAGTGAATTGCCATGGAGTCGGAGAGAAACATCAGATTCAGCCCTTAGTTTGTAGTATCCCTGAAAACTTACCGCTGTTCTTATTCTGAATCCCGGACAAGTTCCAAGATTACTTACTTCATTCTGCTTAAAGTTCCCCCTGCTTTCAACTGAAAAGGTTCTTTGCTTTCTGTACTAAGGTGTTGTATACCATTATATAGCACCCTATTTCAGTGACGGATGAAGCAGTCCCTATACGGTACCTTTCTTACATAGTTCATTCCAAAATAATAAAACATCACAGTAACACAGCCTCAGGAGGCAGAGAGTTTTCCTCTTTCTAGTTTGCAAAACAATATGCTTGGCACTACTATATAAAGGAACAATAAACTGGAAAATATTTGCAAATAAACAGCTCAAATCTATCACCCTCATAAAATTGTCTTCCATATAGACAAAGTTTGCTGGGCAAAAGCCTAGCAATAGCTCCAGGTGACACTGAAGCTCAAGTGACAGGCAACATCTATCTCAGAGAGGATGAAATCCCTGGGTTTTTCCTTTCAGTGGGGGATGAGGAGAGAAGAAAACACAAACAAGTAAAGATGTGCCGGTGAAGCTAATGCATTTATCATTCTGAGTGCCCAAAAGGATGTCTTTCCACACATGCATCTCAGATTAAGTCAGAGGAAGAAGTCTTATTAAGCAGAGTACCTGCTGATAGGCTGCATGGGGTGCTCACAGCATACTGGAAAGATTGAGATGCTTAATTTATATCATTACAGCCCCTGTTAGTTCCTTCCTAGAGATAACACAGTGAGAATTTAATCCCGCATTTTACCATTCCTTTTTTTTTTCTTGCCCTAATTTTGAAGTTTAACTAGGCTGCACTCCAGGGAAGCATTAGTGCAATATACATTTCATACAGAAAAGCTAAAATGAAAGACTCGTGTTCTTTTTCTTCCCTCCCCCAAATATACTGGACCTCAAGCTTCATATAAAAAGAGGTAAAACTTCTAAAACTTGGCTAAGAAGTTCTCCCCAGGGACCGTTTAACGTATTCGGAGCTACTTGCTACATATATACAGAACTCTCCCTGTAAGTTTTACAACACAACTACTGTTTTCAGAGATTTGGGTAAATATAGCATGGAAAACAAAACGCTAATTGCAAATTGGCACAGAACTCTAGACTAAGGAGTCGAAGGTGTAATCAGCACAGGAAAGGAGGGTATCTGTGTCAGCACTATTATTGGTCAGGACTATCTACGCTTGGGTGGGAAAAGCATAGAAGGAAAAAGGGGAGATGCTGGGAGTGAACTTGCAGAGTTTTCCCAGACAGATGGAGAGCTGCTAAGGAAATACAAGTTTCCCTCCTTCTTGGTGCGAAGAATGGCTTCATTTCAGTACAGCAAATGATTTGATCTGGTAACATCACATTTAGATGACAGCATGAGGGAAAAACAATTCATGAAATAAGCGTGAAATTTATTCAGGAGATTTTTCTCCAGGCATGCATTACAAAATATAACACACAGAGCTTACATTATGTAAGATTAAACAGGGGAAACTATTCATTGTAATTCCTGGCACTTACAGAATAATTCCTTAGCTACTATTTCTAAAGAGCAGGACCACAAAATCCAGAAGTCACAAAATTAACTTGGTTCACACCCAGACCAGTGCACATTTGCATTCCACATACAACTCAAAACACACATGCTGCATCCCAGCTAATTCGATTTCTTAATACCTCGCAGGCCCAGCACAGATCAGAGCGACAGGAGGCCAGTAACAGCTTCTGCCATGCAAACAATGCCGTGAAGTACCTAACTTAGAACCTGAAACAGTTCAAATTTATGAAACAGATGAAAAAATTTCCAGCAGTCGTTCAGCCTTGCAAAGCAGCATAAGTACTGTTTGCATTGCGGCAGCTCAGCCCAGAGGAGAGGCCACTTCGCAGCTCCGAAGTAAAACCTGTTTGGTCAGTGTGCATGTAAAGGCGTGCGCTGGAGATGGACACAGGGCTACAGAAAGACACTAACAAGTCGTTTGTCACAGGGACTCACCTCTGCTGAAGTTACACGGCTGCATTTCAATCAGTCGTGGAAGTGAAAGCATGAAGATCTTGCCTTTGAAGAATCCTCAAACCTAACATACCCCTGATAAAGCATTTCGAGCCATTTGAAAACATTAACAGTTCTTTTTCAGTATGTTAAATGAGAGATTTGTAAATTTACTGAAAAAAAAACCCTCAAAATTTTATAGGACAATTCTTGATACTTATTTATAGTCAAGATGTTACACACAAGAACCCGTAATATTCTCACAGCAGCGCTGTCTTGGGTCTTCGCTGTGCTTGCCACTCTTGCCTGTGTGAGAGCTCGGCTGCATGTGGGACATACACTTACGTAGGCACAGCCACACAAAACTGCACAGCCTAAGTAACCTCCCTGTAATTTTCCTAAAACTCATTACAAAATATAGCCAGTTTTCATGCTTTGATTTTCTGATAAAGAAAATGGCTTAAGTGTATTCACTTACCCATTTGATTTGAATCTCACACTTCGATGGTATGAAACTTCAAGCCATCTTAGAAAACCCAATGTGATCATATGATCTTGAGATCAACCCTCTCCCACAAATTCTGGACAGATTTGGACAAAAAGTGGCAGGATAATACAATTTAAGGTTAAGACTACATACACTTTCTTCAGGCACTGCACTAGCATATGCTGGAAGCACGCTGGTCTAGTTCAATAAGGAACTGGCGGATAAAAAAAGCCTGTCTAGATAGGATTGTTGGGTTTGTATCATATTCATTGTTTCTAGCTAACATTTCTTCAAAAGCAAGTTAAGCTAGCCACTGAGTGAAATCATGCTAGGACTAACAAAAAAACCTCAAAGAACACCCAAAAGAATAAAATTTATGGAAAATATCACTTCTCCATACAAAAATAATATAAAACACAACTACGTGAATTATCTCAAACCATCAGAAGTTTCCTTTTTAGGCTCAGAATATTTGAAAGCAATTTTTTAAAAAGTCCCTCCTGCAAGCGTACAGAGGTCATGAGAAGGTCTACTTATGACAGATAGATTATAGCTTTACAGGACACAAGTATTTTTATTACTGTGACATGCTTGCACTGCTGTAAACCCTGGTTAAGAAGCAATCATGGATTACATCCTGAGAGAGAGACACCATAAAATAAAGGAAACTTCTATGAACCCAAATCTTATCTGATCAAGGAAAAAGAAAAGAAGTGGTAGCATGCACAATGGAAGAGCCCTGAGTTTAAGCCAATCATGGAGAAAAAAAGACATGGGTTTAAAAATAACACCATTAAGCACACATCTGTCTTTGAGCAACACTGCTGTATACAAAGCTTTTATGATGCCGTCTTGCTTAAAATCTCCATTTTGCCTAGAATTTGTTCTATGGCTGGATTTACACCTTTTGCCCCATAGTCTATTACAACTCTTGAATGGATGTTTATTTACTAGGAAACAAAGAAAAGCACTGGCTGACAGAAGAGCTTTGCGGTTCTGGTTAGACAAGATTGCCATTTGTCATGTTTTAGTAATGCAATAAGAAAATTAGCCCTGCTACTCTCAAGCACAAAAAAGTTGCACTTAAGGTACTGGCCAGAAACTGAGGAGAGGACACTACTGTGTCTACCAAGACTACTCTGCATGAACTTTGCTAAATAAGTCTTTGCCCCAATTCCACAGCCAAAAAAAAGAAATTACTATAACCTACATTTTGCATGCCTTGTTTTGCACACATTTCCTAAACTACTTGCTTTCAGGGCTTTGTCCATATCAATATGTACTAAGACTAGGATCAACGGATGATAACATCACACTATCATAATTCCTACTTAGCTACTGAGAAATTCACCATTACTATGAACATGGCAAAGACATCTTTCTCAAATGCTTGATGAAAATTGCTTCACGGCTAGGAAAAGGCCCTGAAGTTGCAGTGTTACTGCGAGGATGCACAGGAGGCGAGTGCCAGAGGAGAGACAAATACAATGTGTTAAGAGAAGAGGGGAAGGACAACTCCAGACTGCTCAGAAGTCCAACTCTGCCACTACTTCCTCTGAGGTGCAAGTGAAATTGAGCCCCCCTCTAAAGCAAGATAAATATATATCAAATTTTATATATCAAATTTTATCTAAATTCAGTGACACACACTACCTGAAGTATTTTAGCATTTTTCTAGGCTTCTTATTGGGGAGGTGAAAGCGAATACTACAATATGTATTCATCCTGCATCTTGATCCACTTCTGCATTTTGAAGGTACATTATGTGCATCAAGCAAATGTGCTCCAATACACAGTATGTGAACCTTTCTCTTTTGATGTTCTGCTCTAAAAATGATTTGAAACTAGGGAAAATACATTGTGTTCCACTATGCAAATAGCAACTTCCCTGTATAATTATAGTACATTTTGCTGAGAATTGCATCATGACTAGGATACTACCAAGAGGACAAACATTTAACCACTATTCTTGGTTTGTTAGAAAATTTTTCCCACATTACATAAACACGTACACACCCACACATGGGCAGCACCATCAATCTTTTCATTGTTTTTACTTTAGTAAAGGAACAGTTATTTTTCATTTCAGTAGCTTTATTTTTGTTAGTGTTATGAAACTTTTCTCCTTCAGCTTTCTTCAATATTATTCTTCCCTTGTCTTTACTGCAGTTGCCTTAACTTTCTATAAGATGAGACCGTAAAACAGGAATAAAAAAATTGGCATGCTGATTCCAAAATATCCTTAAAACTTCAGTAAAATAATTCACTTCTAAATGTGTATTCAACAGAAAAGGGGATTGTTGAGGAGTTTCTCCTGATGTTTTCATAAAAATGGAGAGGTGCACATCTGACAAAAGAAGAAATAGGATGTATTTCTAGTTTGCACACATTAAACAGAAGCACCGGCAACAAAACATAGGAGATTATTGAAAATATCATCTAAACTTTACAAGCTCTTCCATAGGTTGGGCAGAAGTATGAACAATGCAGAATTCTTCTGAACAGATGCAGCCTTGTATTGTTTTACTTGTACACGTATCTCTGTCAAAGAGTCAGCCAGCTCAGGGTAACCACACCTGAGCAATAGTCACATTAAAAGAAGGCACAGAACAGCTAAGAAGAAATTAAGCACTCAAAAGCTAACCTTGATATATCGATTTGCACTCCATATTCAAGCTTCTGAGTATACTTCTGAATTCAGTTTTCATTTCTTTGGCTGGAGGATGGTAAAATATAGAATATAGATTCTGCTCCCGCTTGTTCTCCTACATGCCCAGTGCTAAATCTAAAAGAACATACGACTGCTGTTAAGGATCCAGTTCTCCAGTCTTCCCAATGCAACCAGGCTGTTAGATATGCATGGAAAACTGATCAGCTTCAAAATAATTTATGTGTGTGTTCAAGTGCTATATTAAACTGGAAATTAAAAGATTGGATCTTAAGCTCTTTGAGAATCACGATCAATATGATGCAGCTTCCTCAGAGGGCCAGGGAGGAAAGGGGATGAGGGCATGGTATTTTAGCTCTACAGGGTAGAAGAAAATCTTCATTTTCTTCCCGATACATGCTCTACATTTATACAATGAACACATGGCCAACTAAATGCAAATTTTGAAAAGAATCCTTTTATCATAAAAAAGTACAGTTGTTGCTTCTAATGAGACAATATTCAAAACACATTGCTATTGCTGTTTCTGAAAGTAATAAAATATTTTATTCCACAAATTAGACTTTGCTTTGTTTGCATATGCAAGTGTTCGTGCATATTTGGAACCTGACCGCAGCTATACTGCTTAGCCCTACTGCTTGTACGCCTGGTGACTAGCAGTTCTTGTACGAAATGTCTTTCTGCTTGCCTTTCCCTATGGCCAAAATTATAAAGAAACTGGTAAAAATCCACCTAATTGAAGTCAATATCCATATCCATCACAATTTGGGTGCATGCCACATCATCGAATAGACACAGAAATAATACCACTGAGAAGTGAGGCCCTGCTATCGGTCAGTCGAGCAGTGACAGACACCCATCGCCCTGTAATCCCAGGCCTCTCAACAGCCCTCGGTGCTGCAGCCCCTCAACTCCTCCTGGTCTGCCTAATGGAGGAGGGAAGGTCTAGGGCAGGAGGGAGCGCTAAACAGAGACTCTTTACTTCATACACCAAAAGAAAAGGGACGAGAAACTATGCTTCGCTGTCCAGGATTCAGTAAGTCCTTCAGGGAACAAGCCTCCTCAGATAAAACTTTACCTTTTAAACAGCCAGTTGGAGAAGGAATAAATCGGCATGGGTTCAGCTGTTAGCAACATGCAGGTAACGTACAGCTCATCTTATCTTTCGCCTCATACGACTATCGCTTTGTTTTCACCAATAATGGTTTGTTGGGGGACAGTAGTTTTAAAGACAAGATAAAATATGCAATACTTATCACAGCTTAAAATTTACACAGAGACAAGATCTGCCAGGTAGCATTGCACACCCCCTTCCTGGGATTGCCTTCATCTGTTTTAACCTTGTAGATAAACTAAATAGTTGTGTCCCCTCTATGATTTTCATAGCTTACATATTCTAATTATTTCACAATGAAAACGTGTGCTTTTTTGATCCGAGAAGATATTTTGGCTACACAAATACAGCATGCAAGCAAAGAGCGGCTGCTACTGTAGACACAGCACTTCCTATGAAACCTGTGCTTTGCGCACGCATTTTAGAAGTCACCCCTCACCCATGCCTCTGAGCTGTCCAAGTAAAACAAGCTATACTGGTAAAAAAACACATTTTGCCTATAACTACACTTGACTTTCTTCCAGTGCAGGTGTACTCTCAAAAACCTTCTTCATACCCCAACCAACAACGCCAGAAGACATTTGGAGCAGAGACAAAACGTACGCGGGTAACGCCCAACTCTTCCACCGGGTGATTCACACGTTTCCTCCAGCGGCACGCTAGGCTCGTACACCGCGGTACCTACCCGACGCTTCCCTGAAAAGCCTGATTTACTGGGATTGCACAAAAGAAAGACACTGCACGTGCAGGGGACGATGCAGCCACCTACCTCCTGCTCGGGAGCCCACAGAAGACAGCAGCCAAGGCATGGCGGCTGCCCCTGTCCAGAGCTCCTTTCCAGGGGCCCTCGGGGAAGCAGGGGCAATTAGGTGGAGGCCACAGAACGAGCTACCAGACCCGAGATGCTCGGGTACACACTGTGCCAGCACACCACAGTAACCAGAGCGGTAGGCTCTGGGGTCAGAACCAGGCTTCAGTTCTTGTCTGCCTTCCATCTAGTTACCCCCGTAGTGAACCCAAAGCTTAATTAGCCTAAAGCACACCTTCCAGAAAGGCATCTGGTTTTAACTTGTATATCTGACAAGAAAGAAAAATCAGTTATTTTGCTCAGTAATTTGTTTCAATGGCTGATCACGTCCATTGTAAAAACGCACGTCCTTCGAATATTTGAAACCTCCTAGCTTTAACATCCATTTATGTTTCCAATTATGATTGTTATCCTTTCTCTGTTAGATTATAGCTTTCTTCTTCCCCCCTTGTTTTTTAACTTCATTAGCTAGATATTATATCCACCTCTTGACCTTCTGAGAAACCAACAAAAAAAAAAAACCTCCTTATGTCTCATTATTAGAAATTTTTTTTCCAGTCTTTAAATACCGCAGGTCTTTTCTGCCTTTCTAATTTAGAAGGGATCCAAGCGCCTACTCAAGACAATGTAAGCACAACTGATCAAAAGATCTGGAGCTGTTCTTAAAATCTTAATAAGGATGAACAA
The DNA here is from genome assembly GCF_000690835.1 of Fulmarus glacialis. Taxonomy (NCBI): domain Eukaryota; kingdom Metazoa; phylum Chordata; class Aves; order Procellariiformes; family Procellariidae; genus Fulmarus; species Fulmarus glacialis. The sequence goes on from NW_009208887.1 coordinate 12,422, forward strand.
GCACACAGAACTTTATCTGGATCTTCATTCCCCAACAAATTAAAGGACCGTTTTTCATTTAATAATTTTGCAAGTTTAAAATGTGTACGTCTCTAACATTTAGAAATCCTAAGACAACAGAAAGAATGCTAGTACTCATTATTTGAGCAAGGAAAGAAAAAAAAAAAAATCTATAAAATCATCAATTTATTTACATTCTCCAGACAGAAGAGCTATAAATATAATACAGCCCTTGTTTTGTAAATATTTAATCAGCTTAGTAACAATTAGGATCATTTCATCCCACACAGGTTGCACTGCCTTTGATTAAAAACCTCAAGGAGAAAAAAAAAGCTTGTTTTTCTTGTAATCCATTTTCTTCACTTTCTCACTCACAACCACTGGGGGGGGAAGCCACACCTAATCATTCAAAATTAGGTTGTAAGAAACAAATGGAGAGCACATGGCAAAAACGTTATGTCCTTTTCCACATAAAATTAGCTCCTTATCACTGCATTGCTTCCACTGTAATCCTTGAATACCCTTGAGCAAAGAGCAGTATTAATTCGAGTAAAATTATCTGACCCAAGGGACTGTACAGAAAGGAGCGGGGAAGATGACACAGCCCAAAACCTGAATGAATATGTCTCACCATCTGCTAATATGACCATTAGTGCAGAAAGCCGCTCAGTTCCACTTTACTGCCCGCTGTCTCCAACGCCTTCTTCATTCTCCCCGTTACACTCAGAAGGAGCAAATGCCTCCTCCCATCCTTTGCAAGGAACATACTCAGAGAGCAGCAATGAAAGACCCCAAAACAAGTTGTGCCCTCCCGACTCCCTCAATCCTGTCCTTTGTCTCGCTTTAGCAATGCTACTTTTAACGTACAGAACTCAGAGAAAATATATCCATCCATACCTGAACTTGCGGAAAAACATTACCCACCCTCACCCTCTCCATAAACAGACTCCATATACTTCAAGGACTGTTGGGCTGCCTGATGGATGAGAAACCCAAGGCTTAACAGAATGCCATTATGCAAGTCAGAACTTGTAGACATTTCCTAGCTTCAACACATTACACCTCCACTAGAAGTGAAAGCTGCAGTTTATCCTCTTCGGGGCTTCATTTATTGCCTCATTTCTAATTCCAGATAATCAACTTCCAACAAAACTTGAAAGCCCACACTCTCTCACCATGCAACAAAGGAAGCCAGATTGTCCTCCTGTACTGTACACATCTGCTTTTGTACCACAACTTCTATTAGCAGATTGTTGCTTAAGAAAAACAGACTGGCAATGAGAAACAGATCAGCAGCTTGGCGTTTGTTCTACGTGTGTAACCTTTCACAAACAGCCTTGCATTTCCATGAAGGCAACAAACGTCTGCTCTGTGCAAATACAATTATTAGATAATCTAAAAGCTGCAATGTTGTTCAAAAATCAGCTGAATGGATACAGAGAAATCAAACTAGATTGGCAGTCAGATACTCTAAAACTTCTAAGTGAAATTTTTTCATTTCTAAAAACCCATTTACAGTAAATTAATATTTAAATAGTGCTTATGCAATTAACAAATAAAGGTCATCAGTCGCTCTCTTAACGGTGTTCTTTAGTAGTCCACCAACACAAAATGCCGCTAGGATCTTCTGAAACCCTCTGAGGGCATCTTTTGGTGACACAGCTAAGCCACTCTATCAGCTAGCTTCTTCAGAGAGGATTATTCCCATTCATTCCTCCCTGCCCAAACAAACTGGGAATGGTGCGTTTTCATAGGATTCGTTTTCTGCTAGTTTAACCCTGTGACGCAGCTCACCATGGAGCAATTTCAGAGTCACTGGATATACAAGAGAAACAGCAGAAACCCAGCTAGGGAGAAGTAGTCCCTTTCAGGGGAGGTTTGCCACTAGAGTGGCTTAGCTGTGCCGTTGGCGGCACGCTTATGCTAATAGCTTCGCACATGCGCTTGCGAAGAACAATGCCCAATGTGTTGAACTACATCGGTTCCCATAAATGAGAGTGATAAGACTGTATACAGAGAAAAATTACACTTGTTCCATTGTTCCACGCTGCCAGGACGTGGTGTTAAATACCGCTGTAGGAGGACGTCGGAAGTGCTCCAGAACACAGGAAAACACTTGGAAAAATAAGGGACTGGGACTTGAGACTGGAGAGGGGCAATCCAAGTGGAGCTGTTCAGCGCGCACTCACGTGTCAGAAAACAGCTCAAGGACCATGGTCATAGATTACCAGAAGGCAATAATCTCCTCCCAGTCTTGCAGTTTTCTGACCACCCTTTGAAGGATCACTCTAAGCGGTAACAACAAAGAAAATCAAGCCTGAGCATTATGTCTGAATCTTGAAGCGTGTATGAAGCTTGAAGTATGTATTTTGGGCAAATAGGGAATTACACTCCTAAGGATGAGATGAAGCATGCCCTTAAACTACTACTTGGTTTATAAATATCTTTCAAATCCTCCAAGATGGATCTGTTTTGAAATTGCATTGCCGTATTCCAATATGTACTTACGGGGAACAGACAAACTGCAATTATTTTTCAAGAACACGACAATGAAAATATTTAGCCCGTATTGCAATATAGTTTGTAACACAGAAACTGCCTCATCATTACCATACTTACTCATGATATACAGCAGAGTTATTATGATAAACTATCCTGCGCATACGGAAGTGGAAATTCGCACTTCTTATTTCCTATTGACAGTGTCATGGCAGTGAAATTGAAAACTTATTAATCTATCTAGATTTTCAATACATGTAAAATATCAAAAGCTCAATTTATTTATTCAGTCCACTAAATTTCTCCAGAACAGTAAGAAACTCTCTCCCTCCCACCAAATGCCCTTCAGAGCCGCTATAGTCAGAGTGTGAGCTGATGGACAGAGCAAAAGCAGCAAACTTAACACAACGTAACTCCTTTCCGGAGCATAACAGAGAAAAGGGAACTGATAATTCCACAACCGCTTTCTGAACCCCTAACCTTGCTTTTAGTTCTTGAACCATTTTTAGGAGAGCTGTGAATTATTCATAAGACCTCTCCTAATACACAGTGATGCACTACTACTTGTCCTGTATCTGAGCATTGCAATTCCACTATTGATCACGTACTGCATTATTGACTGCAGACATCTCCCACAGAGAGCAAAAGTATGGGGTTTTTTGCTCAAAAGGAGAGCATAAAGAGGAGACATGAACTCTAACTTATTTGAAGCCGCCTCTATGAAAGCAAAATTATTTTTGTAATCTGTACCAGTGGAGTTGACTTTAAAACACAGCAGTCCCAATTTGTACTATTTTAAATCAGGATGCACAAATATGAATAATGTTCAAAATTTAAGGTGGGAAAAGGCTGGAGCTACTTTTGTTCACATAATATGGGACAGAATTGGAATAGCGTCAAAATCTAAATGAATAGACTTGGTCTTGGAGAAACAGAGCTGCCACACCTACACTGATATCCCTCTAAGTCAAAAGAAAAAGAAAAATCACTCTGTTCTTATCCTGCATGTTTTTACTGTTGTTACAAATTGATTAGCATTGCACTTGGAAAGGGCTACGACTACTTTGTAAGTGGCTTAGGCACGCGTTCCCTCCCTGCCACTGTATCCTCTGTCCCTTGCAAAACTCTTCAAATCTTAATAATCTGTGACAAAAACTAATCCATAAAACTGAAAACAAGGGGTTTGGGAAGAAAACCTGCAAGGAAAGGGGGAAGATAGGACAATTTTTCTGTGCTTCAAAGATGGGGTCAAAGTGACATAATAAAAACTACTCATCCAGCTCTTTTTATCACCTTTCGGCCAGTTTCTCTCCCTCATAAAACTTTGAGGGTAAGTCCCGACCAGATAGACTGCAGAAGCAACATGCCGTTTTGCCAAGGGTGGAACCAAGGAACTCGCTGTAGCCTTCAGCTCTTTGCACGCTCACGTTTAGGCTGGCAGCTGAAGCGGGTATGTAGTCACTGCCTGTCTTTTGTTTTTCAGAACAAGGAGAAAACACATTTTTTCCCCTCCCTTGTCTGGGAAACAGGAAATAGATTCTTACAAAGACTCTCCCACATACAGACTGGGCAGGAAAAAGGTGGAGTTTGGCAATATTAAGATTTGTTCTTCAAATGCAGACCAGTAATTATTCTACGGTAAGCGACAGGATGGCTGGGCTTAGTAATGTTTACTCACCCTGGCGCTGCTGTTTTCATATGTATTTATGTTTCATGCAGACTTACCTATAAATGTAAAAATCAGTTATTTTTACCTGAGTTTTCAGGTGGTTAGACCCTTGCACAGACTTTATTTACCTTTACATAAAAGCAACAAATGCAAAGAAATACGCCTTTTTAAATAACTGTACAAGTTAATTAGTTCTTAAGCTCCTTATAAAGTGGCTAGACATTTTTATCCCTATTTAATAAATGAGACTATACTGTTTCAAGTGCAGAATATAGCTCCCCAGAGCACACGAAAAGTTCTACACCTCTACTTCAGAAACCGTAAGCTAGTAGCAATACTGTCTTTAGCTCGGGGCGGGGGGGGGTGGGTGGAAATCATTAGGACAGAAAAGTATGTGGGTTATCTATGAATATCAGTCACTTGATAACTGTAACTTGTATGTCTAGAAGGACAGATCTTGCTGGTTGCATTTATTCCAGGAACTTATATTAAAAACTAGTAACAGGGAAAAAATTAGCATGAACACAAAGAAGGCTCTCCACTGAAAAAAATCCTGAGATGCTGGTTTGAAACTACCTGTCTATGAGCTACCTGAAAAAAAACCCAAAATAACTTACTAAATCCAAAAGTTAGGTTATCTACCTGACTGGTTTTTTTTTCACTAGCCAGAGTGTGAATGTTTCTGTGACCACCTACATCAGAAATCCAGAACCTATTTTATATAAGCACTGTAGAAGGCATTTCTAGCCATTGTTTGTGGGGGAAAAAAACCCCAACCTTAGGAAAAAATTCAAAAAGTGGAACTGTGGGAGCAGCTGTGGATGATACAGAAGACTCTGAAGGAATACAATCGTGATTGCCTATCCTCAGTGGGTACCACAAACATGTACATAGTTTGCCTTTTGTTTTCATATGGAATGTCCTAGCCTACTTTTAAAATACAAAATTTTGCATGAGTTTACCCTTTGCAACATGCTTTAAATTCAGTCTAGGCTTAGAGCTTTTTAAGACCTTTTCATCATGCAGGGACGGCACAATTTGGTAAAAACATTAACTTTTATCTAATTTAGATCCCAAATTGGTTATCTGGCAGAAAAAAAAACCTGGAATGTGCTCAGTATCCAGCTCTTTCAGAGTTTATGCTGCCTATATTAAGAAAAGCTCTACCATTCATGGAGTGCAGCTCTCAAAATGGTTTATATCACATTTTTCTTTTCTGTAGCATGTGCCTCCAACATAAATTTGCATAATATGCCTGTATCACATATTCCTCCATCATAGCATACATACCACAACTTCCAGCTCATGCCAGTGCAGTCTATGTACATATCATGACAGATCCCCTCTGTCAGTCCCCCTCCCTTCCCCTCATGCCAAAATCCCCAGCTCTCTACCCATTCTAGGAGTCTCCACGCATGCAAAGACAACCCAGCTAGTGTTCCAGCTTGTTGGCCAGAGACAACAGGCTCTCCTGCCTTGCTCTTTGCCATAGCTGCCTACCTTTTCTTCTCTATCTCTGAGCCTTGGATCCACTTGCGAGGACAGTGGCAAGGAGCACACCATGCGGTTGGCTCCCACGCTAGAACGGGGACCGGTCAGGAATTCGGGGCAGGCAAGCTCTGCAAGAAACAAACCACTCCCAGCACAGACAACCTCCTCTGGCATTATGGCGCAGGGTCCTGCGCGTAACAACTCCTACTGCGCTGCTCCAGTGCTCCCGGCTTCCAGGTCACCTCGGAAAGGCATCAGCATGGGTTCCAGAGTTCAAGGCATTCCCCAGAAAGCATTTCATACCCTGTGGCTTGGAAATGGCTACAGAAAGCTATTAAAAAGTAATTTTCTGATCGCAAAACCTTCTCTAAAACAACAATCAGCCTTTACGCAAATCTGCCCAGTCCCTGCTACGTCGGACAACAGGAGGGAAACCAAACAAAGGGAATGCACAGTACTCTTCCACAGAAGAGGTAGAAAAATAAGACCTAGAAAAATAACGTTTTGAAAACAGCATTTTTTGTTTAAACCATACTCTAGAACTTAAAAAGAAAGGTCCCTCATGACATGAACGGTCAGTACAACCAGCACAAATAAAAGAGAAATGCTCCTTTGGCAACGTGGTTGATTTTATGTAAAATCTAAGTTGCGCAGTAAATGCTTGGGTAACTCCAGAGACCCCCAGTATCACCTGGTGTAGTGCAAGCTAAGACGCAGGGCAGAGCTCCAACTGGCCTCCTCTAAAGTGAACTTTCCCTGCTTGACTGCATCACATACTAAGTTTGGTATGTTATCCACCTTCACAGAAAGCATCTAACGTCCAAACAGCTTAGTATTATAGCACCAAATTGGATGGGAGTCAATCTCTCTCAAAAAGCCATATTCTAACCACTGAAAAATCAAATTATTTTAGTGAAAAGATGGAATGAACCTGCAAAAAATCTGATTTCTTTCAGTTCCTGAATAGCTACCTTAATTTGTGCTTGTCGAGGTCAGACTGAACAGTCTTTTAGAGTTGAAAAAGAAAGATTTTTTAATAATCTTAAGTGCAGTGAGAGTCCTGAGCATATTACAAAACACAGCATTTAACCCCATAAAAATATTTAAATATATAGTCAATGTAGTACCTCTTCAGAGTGCTCTATGAGCCATCGCTCATTACCGAAATCCCTTAACAAGCTCCATGAAATCAAATTATAATGAAAAAATGATTAAATTCCCCTCAGAAAACTGCTGTTAGTGTATCAAGAATATTCTCATAATTAAAACTGACTGGGAAAGCAAAGACTTGTCTTCGAAAAGAATAGGTTCAACACCTTTTGAGTAATGTAGCTGCATGACTGCCATGAAATAAAGCTCCCAAGCCAATAAAACCTGACACTGCACATAAAGTCAGCGTGGTGCTGTCAGCTACCTAACATTCAGCATTAGGATCTTTCCTGCCAATGCAGGATGCTTGGTTATCTTTAGCATCCATTGGCATTGCTGCTGTTCTCTCCCACATAGAGTAAGTTAAAAAACTCACATTTTCTTTCAGCTGAGCTAGCAGCACTGAGCAAAGTGCTAGTTCATCCTCCATCATTGGCAGGACAGAGCTTTGGGAATGGAAGATTTAAAAAAACCAAAACGACAACAACAAAAAAAAACCCCACCAACATTAACAGGTTTTGCGTTATTTTTCTTTCTTAGCTTTAGAGCAGACCATAATCAAGAGTCCCCTCAATACAGCTATGAGGAAAGAAACCTCAATTTACATCATCATTATTGTAAGTATGGTTTGACAGTGGGTAAGGGAAGAAAACAAGCTCCCATTCTATTTTAATGGAAAGCTTGAATTCACTGAAAAAAGCTTTTAAAATGGCTATATTTAATACATTTGTTCATTATGCTTTCACAGTAATATCCCATTAAAAAGCTCTAGTCCTCAGAGCATCTTAGGGGGAAGAAGCAGAAATAAACTGTCCATTGCATATCAAGCTACTGAATCTGCAATTCAGAGTAACTGGTGTAAAAGTTTAGAGTTAATTTACTGTCCCTAATTATTATTAATGAACTATAAATTGGGATGTTAATAGTTCTGGTGTACAACAGCTAAATTATATGGCTACTTTTAGTGGGCACTTCTTACCCTGCATATATACTACCTTCATTATAAGCCCTGACCACACTACATACTCCACAAAGCAGTTTACTTGGGGGGAGGGAGGTGACATAGAAGGTGCCAAAAAAAAGAAAAAAGTTAAGTGTCTGAAGTGTTTTGTTGTTCCTTCTTCTGGCCCCAGGTTGTTAACAAAACACCATCTTTGTAATACTCAGATCCTAATATGAGCATTTATCACCGCCTGAGATTCTGTATAAGAGCAAGGATGACAGTTGCTTTGAATTTGTGCCACAGCATTGTTTTGTATCAAGAGGTGAGACATTTCCAGTAAGTAAATATATACCCCCGGGGGGGAGGGGGGGTGGGGAGAAAAAAAAAGGAGGGAGAGAAGAATACACATACACAAGACCTGCAACAGCACATTCTGGAGTTCTGAATTAAATCTTTGCTTCTGGTAGAGACTAATAAAATATTTGTGAAGAGTTACTGTTAGTTGCGCATAGATAAGCTATGAGAATGAACATATATTCCTATAGGTTATTCTTTGATTTAAATATTTCCAAAGGGTGGGAGACTAACTGATCAGGCCAGTTTTAAGACTACATATTAAAATGAACATCTTCCTATGTCACAGCCTGAGATTTTATTTCTTAACCACTTTTTCACATAAAAACAACAAAGATTTTTCCAACTAAAATATCATCTGGCATAAAGGACTACAGTTTCAGAGTTACATTACAAGATTATTCTACACTACACGCTCCACTGATCTGAATAACTGGCTGATCAAGAGGTTACCCCAAAAAAACATTTTGTAATTAAATACTTATTTTCCGTAAGTCATCTGCAGCACTCACCATGAAGAAGGTCCAGTTCCAAATCCATATTTGGGAACAGCTCTATTAATATAACAACAATGACTCACAGTGCGAGTTCTAATGAAATCTTCTATTTAGAAGCATTATGTTTATAATACTTTCCCCATATAAGGCTTACAGTTTAAATCTTTACGCATACATTGTTAATGAATATAAAAATGCTTAAACTACTTTTGCCTGCTCACACATGCAAAAAAATCCCAAAGAAAACACATGTGAGATCATAAATCTTGTGTTATAGGACAAATGCTACCAGAACAGCCAGGCTTGAATATAGAGGACAAGAGTTACAAAAATAATACCCACAATCTCTATAAAAGAAACACCATTCCTGAAGGTGAATAACTCCTAAGATTCAGAATTACAATTCTAGAAGTGGTTCGGTATTTTGCATCATATTTCTATCTCCCTCTACTTGGCAAATGTGCTGTCACCTTCTCATGTAAGGTGGACCGTAGGAGGACTGCCCAGGATACATAAATAATGCCAAAACGTGGTGGAATTGCTGCGAACGGTAAGTCTTGTCACCAGACGGTGACAGTGAGAGAACTGTCAGCCCCACTGCTTGCTTTCAAGACCCTTGCATTCATTGTCACTCCCCTCCTCCAGCTTTTGACGGCTCCATACCCCTCTCCACAGCCACTACAGCAGAGCCGACAGTAAGGTAAGAGGGGTCTTTCTCCGGCAGAGCTCTGGGAAGAGCACAGCAACCAGAACGGGCGCTAACGCACCTCCAAGGCACAGAGCACGCAGCAGCGGTCAGAAACAGCTAGCAGCCCTTCCTGGCTCCACTGCTTGCTGCGTGAGGGGAAAAGGTGCTAGACCGAAATCCCGTCCTGATCATTTGGCTTTGTCACCAAGCAGTGGTGATGGCAAACACGGGATGCAGGGGAGTGAAGTGGGAGATCTAGGGGAAAGTATTTTATAAAGGAAACTTCTGTTTGTGAATGAGAACATTTGCCACATTTTGCTTGTCCTCGGCGGCTGTTCTCCCTCTCTACACACCCAGCAGTCAGAACGTCCTCAGATCTCAGTCTACATACAAAAGCACTACTGAAATGCCATCCCTGCACACACTGCAGTAACCCTCCTCCTCCAAAAAAGATCAAAATAAGGGGCATTTTAATGACACGCGAGAAGCCACCTCACTTCGTAAACTGAAGCATACTGAAGGAAAATCACTGTCAGCTTCAGAAAATGGAAGAGCGAACCTGTAACTAAGTTACAAATGAGCACAAAGGACTACGGCTGACCAAGTACCACGATCACCTCGAGTCAGGCAGAGTTCATCAGCACTGCTGGCATACTGCATCTTGGCTTACACGTTTTGACACCATAAAGCGTTCCAAAGACGACTCTCCAAAACTGGATTCCCAACCCAACAAACACTGAAGTGGATAATCTACATTTTTTGCCCTAATCTGATAAATCTGTGCTGTGTTTTCCAAGGATAACAGTCTGTATTGCTACACTTAGATTTTTCCCTTTTTTCATTATAGAAACTGTGGTAATTTGGGAGGACTGCAAAGCAGTTCAAACAGCTGCTTCTCCTCAGATAAGATATTTGGGTGTTCATACTACTTCTGTCTGCCAGATGAGCTATTTCAACAGGCTTTCAGGAGCTGTTTGTCACATCCTTTAATGCTATTTTTCCTGCAGTTGCAACAATACTTAATAAAAAAGCCTTCTGAAGCAGACGACTTGTGCTCTTTCCGATTTCTACTTTTTTGGGCAAAACAAAGATAAGATACTACTTTTTCTCCTTGGCTTGCTTTGCGTCAGTACAAGACGGAAGCTCACAAGAAAAATAAATTCTTTTTCAATTTCAGTGCTTGGCTCAAAACCAAGACTCATTAGTTTAAAGCAGTGGCTTGGAGCAGAGGAAACAGATCTTGGGGCCAACAATATTTTATCAGAGTCAGTTGAGCATCCATTAATCATTAAGATACTCCTAAGTATTTTGTCCCCGTCCAACTTGAATTTGTTTCAAGGCATTGGTTACTTCTGCCTTTGATTATATATAGTCACCTTCATGTACACATAGTCCTGAGATGAATGCAGCAAAAAAGCATCACCGTGCAGAACAGAACTCAAAGAGCATTTTCAGAAGGGCCTAGGGCAGTACTGGGCAGGAGAAGGGAGATGTCAAACTGTTTGAATTCTCAGTTGAAACACCAACATCACAAGTTAAACTTTTCAAGAAGGTTGAGCAAGTGCTCCTCAGCAGCACAGGCACTGACTGAGATGCTAGCTGCAAACACTGCATTTCCAAAGCTTTCATCCCTGCCAGATTTCTGAATGCAAGATCTAGCTACGTTCCTTTGGCACTTAAAAATGTCTTGGGAAAACATGCCACACAGCAGTTATTCCAGTGCAGAGCCAGGTACGGTAATGATGAGAAGATAAAAATTATTTAATTAACATTTAAACATTTTACTTTGTGCTACATATTTGTTTCAACAAGTAACCTCTTCTACATGCTGTTCAGTTTCCATCACCCTGAGTTTGGGATGGCTGCTATGTAGGAGCTGCAGAGATCATTGCTTAGTTTTAACAGTCATTGTTCTGGTTTTGGCTGGGACAGAGTTAATTTTCTTCACAGAGGCTAGTATGGGGCTGTGTTTTGGATTTGTGCTGAAAACAGTGTTGGTAACACAGGGATGTTTTCGTTCCTGCTGTGAAGTGCTGACACACAGTCAAGGCCTTTTCTGCTCCTCACCCCACCCCACCAGCGAGGAGGCTGGGGGGGCACAAGAAGCTGGGAGGGGACACGGCTGGGGCAGCTGACCCCAACTGACCCAAGGGATACTCCATACCATATGACGTCATGCTCAGCATATAGAGCTGGGGGAAGAAGAAGGAAGGGGGGACGTTCGGAGTGATGGCGTTTGTCTTCCCAAGTCACCGTTACGTGTGATGGAGCCCTGCTTTCCCGGAGATGGCTGAACACCTGCCTGCCGGTGGAAATGAATGAATTCCTTGTTGTGCTTCGCTTGTGTGTGCGGCTTTTGCTTTACTTAACTGTCTTTATCTCAACCCATGAGTTTTCTCACTTTTATTCTTCTGATTCTCTCCCCCATCCCACCGGGGGGGGAGTGAGTGAGTGGCTTAGTTGCTGGCTGGGGTTAAACCACAACAGTCATCTTCAGACAGCTGTCGAGTTTCTAAACCTGCACTGATTTAGAAAATACTGCAGACCAAGTGTACGCTGTATGGCCTTGTCAAAATTGCCATGCCAAGCAGAAGAGTGTGATGAGGCATCATGTAGCTCACTGACCAGGGTCATCAGAAGTGCAATTTTACCTCGTGGACTGTTTATCAGTATATCCTATGATATTTGAAGCAAGGTCAGCAAACTGCCAGTTGTCCAAAGGAGCTCTTCACTTCTACAGTTACACGATCTACTTAACACTGCAGCAAACCTTCCTACAGTGGGCATGGCCATTGTGAAGGTAAACCAGCATGGGCACGGTTCTGTCTGCACCACTACAAAGGTTATAGGAATGCGTAGGCCCATACATTATGATTTTAAAAGGCACAGGAAGCTTAGATCACACCACCAAAGTTCAAGCTGCATATTTGTTTCGGGTGGGTTGAGGTCATATCTTGTGAAATGCATGCTTGGATTTACACCCTTCCTTAAACTTAAGTCATTAGGAGAAAAAGAGGAAATAGATGCGTAATAAACAATATTTGTTATTTGACACCTTACCAGTGTGCAAAGACTTATACTATCAGTAATTCCAAATGCTAAAGGGACAAGAAAAGACAAAAAAAAAAAATAGCATTTGCAAACAAAAAAAAAAAGATGCTGAAACGATTACTGTGCCAGTGCATTTTTCACTGTCAATAAACACAGCACCAAGCAAATAAAGGGATATCTCCAAAGTTAAGATGACCTTCAAAAGAGATCATTTATGAAAAGAAACTTTGCAATGCAAAGAAATATAATCAGCACACTGCAGGTTAGCACATAACAGCAAAGCTGACTTAACAACATTGTCAAAGAGATGCTGGCAGGTAAGATTTCTACCTCAGTCTCAGCAAGATAAGGTAGGTATCTTAACTCAGCATCCTCTGATGAATCTCAGGAGCAGATCCCCCTGTCTCCACAAGCATGTGTAACCCTTACCTGCTTCAAAAAGCAAGAGCAAACATGCCCATGTCCAGTGAGACCTGCTCAAAGAATACCTATAAATCACTGTTTCTAAGTGAATCTCTGGATTTTACATGTGTTTCCAGTTTATACGTGTACAGTTGAGGTACAATAGAACAGGAGAAAGGCTAGGCAGGGGGAGCTTTTTGCTGGAATTAGGTTTGAAAACATTTTCAAGTATCTTAGCTCCCCTTGCAGTCTTCCTCCTCCTTTATGAACTTATAAGTGCAATCAGAGCCTGACCAAATCATACCCAAAGAAAAAACTAATTGTGATGACTCTTGCTACAGTTCCTTGTTTACAAGCAAAACTAAAAACAAGAATCAAGATTTTCCTGAAAACTGGATCAAATATCTGCAGTTTTGGGGAGTACCTTATGATGCCAAAGACAGACCTATTAGAAGGAAAAGTGAGCATCTTTATGGAAAAGATATAAGGGTCTTCACATAATCCCTGTATCCTAGAGATTTGGCTTCTCCAATCACCCTTTTTGGTTGCCTCATCCAAGGTATCAGCATCATCTAAACCAAAAATACTATCTAGAGCTTGACAAACCAATCTGCGAGAACTTAATGAGTTAGGCATGGCTTATTTACTTTTTAAGAACATCTGGATACAGTATGTAAGGAGAACAAGAAGTTGCACTTTCATTTTAAAAGCTGAAGGTTTAAACAGAATTCTTGTTCTCTCTCACAAATGCTAAGTTACACCCTTTAATGTGAACTTCCTGAAAATTCAATAGCTCCAGTTTACAAAATAAGATTCGATACAATAGGAAGGTGCCAAGCAAAGTGACTTTTGATGTAAAGAATTCCCTCCTATTGTTCTTGGTGCACAACTTCTATGTTTTAATATTATTAAACAGTTAGCGTAACACCACATTGTCGGATTTGAAGGGTACTTGGAAAGTTTATTGCCATACTCTGCAGTTACGTCTCTGAACACACTGATTATCTTGAGGTACTCACATTTGGCTGTACAAACCACCCGCCTTTTTGTTTGTTTGTTTGTTTTAAATAAGAGAAGCTCAGTTTTCATGCACTACACTGTAAACCGTAATCCCATGGTAACTACGTCCTCACCATGTGCAGGTACCTGCTGCAGCAGTGTTCCTATTTGCCCTACAACATTCCACCCCAATGAGCTCCCCTCTCCCGAAGTGACCTGCGTGACAGGGTGCTGCTCCACCTGACAAGTGGAACACGCTGTCCCAAACAAAAACCCCTGAAGATCAAAACAAGCCTTTCTGCTGACATGCCAAAAGTTTAGGCTAAACAGGAAAACATACTTGAAGCTCTTTTTCCATTACCTTGCATTATTAAACCATCTAGGCAAGAGATAAACATAAAAGGAATTTCTTTAATTAGATAAATTCATTCCTCAGCATCTGTTGTTTAATAGAGCAAAGCACATCAGCATGTTAGAATCAGATAATACTGGAGTCTCCCACAAACTCGCAGTTGAAGCTTCTTTTTCATGCAAGCATTTGGGTGCCACTGGTTTTACTCACTGTAATACAACACTTCCAGTTAAATGCTTGCCGTAAAATGTAATGCCAGGTATGCACTGGGCCACAACAAGTGAAATTCCTTAAAATGATTATGCAGCATCTTGCAAGTTAGAACAAGGCAGAACAGATGCACAGGGTGATTCTTGCACAATTTATTTCCCTGAAGTTCTGTACCATGCATTCATTTTTAATAAACCTCCAATCAATTAAAGATTGTGCTTCCCGTAACTAAAATCTAAAAAATTCCTTTAACATAAGCAATATCGATTACGTTTTGCATTTCAGCACCATTTCTTAATTGTCTCCCTAAATTAAGATAATCTCTCAAAGGGTCAAAAACCTCTGCCAAAAAAACAAGTTAACGCTAATATATTCTTCACCTCTATCTACTACAAACTCAATCCCATTGAGTGACAAACTCATCTTACAGCTTAAAACCAAATACTGTAAAAAGCAACTTCCAATTATGTTTGATTTTGTATGCAGTCAGATAATGGAATTTTTATTACAGTTATTAAAAAAAGTTAAGGATAAGCCAGGGACATGTTAGCATCCATCTACTTTGCCATTAAAAAAACCTAATCCAAATCTAATTAAAAAAATTTAAAAAGCATCAAACTTTAAACATATGTTGGCAAAGCAAAGGACCCTTCTAACTGTCATTGTGCAAGCCAGCGTAGGCAAAACCACTGCAGACTAGGTGAACAACACTGCCAAAATATTTCCTATCTGATCTGCTTGCACTGCTGTATGCCTCTCTTGTGCAGAGATTGCCAATCAAGTGCGCAATGGACCATGATTCTAAAGCAACTAGGCAGTTTTGGGCTGGTCTGCACACTTGTACTCTGAAATATATCTGGGCTTTTCAGGAATGCAGCACTAAGCCAACGGCACCATGAAGCACTTATCACAACGCTTACTCAGTACAGAAGGTTAAAAGCAGCAGCAATGTAAAATGACACTCCAAGACTAACAACTCTCTTCATTTGTCAAGTCACCTGCCAGGTACTAATAAACAGCTAACACAGCGCCATGGAAGTATGAGTCCTCTTCAGTTCAGGGATGCTGTGCTGAGAGATAAAACTCACACCATATGAAGACATACAAGAACCTGCTTCAGTGAAATCAAATGCCATTATAAAAAACACACTTTCACCTGAAAATTCTCTACTTTCAATTATTACAAAAAGATTCCTTAAACAAGGAATATCTAGTTAGTTATCTCCTTTACAGTAATGGTATATTCTCTCTTACTGAGAGGATTTAACAGCAATCAGAGAGAAAAAAACCTCAGTATTTTTAAAACCACAAAACTAGTAAAGTAACTCAGAGTAGTTTTAAGTACTTGAAACTACTTAAACTAATTTTTTAGATTGACTAAATTTAATTTGTATTCCCATCAGGGAGCATCACATTTAATGACTTTAGCTCTTGTTCGTACCAAAAGCACAGGGTGTTTGCTGGCAAATGTTTAAAATAATTACCACAGGCATCTCTTCAGAAATCACACCGTTCCTAATGCTTTGGTGGTTTTACTGAGCGGATCCACCTCATTTTAACACACAGACAACTCTAACCTGCCCCCACGAAATGCACACGCTGTAAAAGCAAATCTAACAAAATGTAGAAGAAAGCAAGCTAAAAAAGCTGCATATTTCACATGCTGCGATCCTCCAATCTTCTTGAGACAAAAGACTTGGTCATTATTTCATGTACCCCGTCACTAGAAAGAAAAATAAAGGCTTCCGTTTTCCCGCAGTTTTAATGATGACGATTCAAAAAGAGGATGCAGGCTCTTTCTTACCCGTTTAGCGTGTATGAACCATTCCTCTTGAGTCTCATACTTGCAGATAAGAATCTTAGGAAGAAATCCAGAATGAGGTGGTTTGTCCTCTGCTAGACCAGAATACAGGCACCTGTTTGGTGGTTGCGCTTTTTGTTCACCAGGGGATCTCTTTCCTGTTTCTCTGAGTCATCAGAGAGGAACAATGCGAAACCGCCACCAGAGCCACTGAGCAGGAAGCCCAGAGGAAACTGCCTGCAGCCAAACAAGAGTCTGGAGGTGTCAAATCTCCCCAGCACACCTCTGACAAAATCTTGGAGCCCCCCAAGGAAAAGTAGGAAAAATTCATGGAGAAGGGGTTTTTATAAAATACCTTAACTGCTCCCTGCACGTGCAAGAATAAATCTTGCAGAAAGCTGTATTTTATTGGTGAAGCTGCTCTTCTTCCAATTAGTCTGAGAGCAGCTTCAGATCTATTCCCTCCTTCTCACCAGCCCTGCTGTGACTATCACTCAAGTATTCAGCGCTACCCTCAGAGCACAGGGTAACTAAACAAGAAGCCCTAAATAACAAATACTCAGACTTTTTCATGGGTTTTCTCCCCCTAATATCAAGTTTAAAACTACACATGTGGAAAGGGACACACAATTAGTGGTTAAAAGGTTTATTTTCCTTGTACAAAGTTAAAAGCAGGCAGATCTAAAGTCACGCTCAAATGCTACAGAGAAAAATACCCTCTAGCAGTCCTGGGCAGGCTGCCCTGCATAAATCACACGATTGCACTGTCTCCGATGAGGCTGTTTTCCTTCCCTTTCTGTTCGCCCTACCGTTCCCCAATAGCTGTGAACTAAACAGCTG
The DNA here is from genome assembly GCF_000690835.1 of Fulmarus glacialis. Classification (NCBI taxonomy): domain Eukaryota; kingdom Metazoa; phylum Chordata; class Aves; order Procellariiformes; family Procellariidae; genus Fulmarus; species Fulmarus glacialis. The sequence continues at coordinate 29,367 of NW_009208887.1, forward strand.
CACAGCTTAACGTCTGGACTAGAGGGGTGAAACTACCACGCAAAGCAAAAATTACCCCAGATAATTGTTGATCATTTACTGTCTGTGAGCAAATCGACACTGACTCAAGTAATAAATCACATGAAAAACATTTTTACCCATTAATGTTGAAATGACTGTCACTTGTGGCCTAGGTGAAACTACTCTAGATAATGGGAAAACTGCACGCTAGCCAAATATAAAGACTAAATATTCACTACCTAAACGGAGGGAAGCAATGGGTAGGGTCCCACAGAACTCTGGCCCGAGTACAACATTATTCTGTATTTTAACAGCCCAAATGTCTAAAGACAACATGTTTGTCAAGCTGAATTTTCATCTTGATTCTATCTTTGCACTGTTCTTTCAGATTTGTCATCTGAAAATTTAACAGTTATAGAAAAACAGCCTAAAAATAGGAGAATTGCTTAATTTCTCTCTATGTGCCTGAGTTTATACAGTTAGGTGTAATCAAGTACACCTGTATAGGGACTGATTACATCACAAACGTTGAAAGAAAAAATGGTCACAATGAATTACAGGCTAAAGAAATCAACAATGTCATACTGTTGATAAAAGGCAATGAGACTGAGCTGTACAAATATGCTGCGTCTGCAAGATAGAAAGTAATTCTCGGCATCTATCACGCCTCACCTGCGATGCCCAACCCTTGGCATCCTAGTTAAAGACAGATGTATCCCAGGGAGCTCCAAGAATAATATTATTTATCTCACAGATGAGACAACTGAGGGAGGAAAACAACATAACACCTTCCAAGAACGTAGAACACCGCTGTAAAGAGAAGGGAAACAAAATGTTCTTCCTGCTCTATCCATCACAAAGGGACTTGAATTAAACAAGAAATAAACCCGGTTAGTATTAGATTTTTTTGTTTGAGTGGGTTTTTTTGTTTGGTTGGTTTTTTGTTTGTTCCATTCATTGATAAGTACAGGAACAGATTTCAGAGTCTGCATTATTGCAGGCCTTTGAGATGATCTTGCTCCAGAGCTGGGGACTGACTAGGTGACCTCTACACGGGTCTCTCATCCCTAGCTTTCTATGATTTGCTTCCATTACTAGCTGGAATAAAGAATGAAAATTGTGCTGTGTAACCACATGAGGCAAACTAGCTCAAGTCAAACCAGACTACGGCATGCTTTAGATTTTTTTTTCCTCAAAATAAGTTATACTGGCCAGGACTACAAATAGGTCTGATACATTACCACCACAGTGGTAGCAGCATTCTGCTTTCATCATATACATCATGGGAAAGAATTACACTTCATGTTCTTCTCAACCATCAACCTTGCAAAGATCCTACCTACATGCTGACTGGCACCAGGGCCTGATTCTTCCAGTTGCTATGGTCAGGCCCCACTGTCCCTCAGGAGCGAGTGAAGATTCACTATGGCCACAGAAGAGCTAGAAGTTAGGTCCCTGCAGGCAGCTACCTACCAGCGCTGGATAAAGCAGGGGCATGTTCTTGGAAGCTTATCAAAGAAAACTAGGATGATTTATTTGGTTAATAATTTAGAGAAGAAAAAATAGTTAGAGCTAATAAATAAAAAATTTGACATAAAGATCATTTCTAAATGCTCTGCAAACCCAAAATCAAACGAAAACTTGAACTTGGCTTTCTTCTTCGAAGCAAAGATTTCTGGGGAAAAGTTTCTGGAGAGGTGGTCTTAAACTCAGGCTCAGAGTAAATCTGTTATGTCTTCAGTTTTAATTGAAATAAATCATGCCCCACTGAAAAGATGCATCTGACAGTATAATTAAAGCATATATGACACTGGGGTTTTTTGGGTATCTACGAATTTGCATTGGAAGTGCACCAGCAATATGGAACACAGGAGCTATCATGAGGTGGTGTCTGATGACTGTTACTTAATAGCAATTGAGTACTATTGTAAACTGGAGAAACACAATTTTTGTAATTTTAAAAAAGCAGACCTTTCCACAGCTCTTTTTAAGCTCCTTTCTGGATGCAAAAAGTAAGCGACGTACCCCTGGATTTTCTGAGCATTTTATTTTTATTGGCTACTTAATTTCTTAAAAGTAAATTCTGTTGCTGCAAGCAGCTGCTGTTTTTTCCAAACTTCACTTCTGCTGAAAGATATCAATGCTTTTTTCTTTTTCGCTTCCCCATGCTCTTTCAGGGATTACAGCAGCACAAGGGTATGTGTTCTTTAACATCTCCATCTGAAAACTATTATAGGAAACCAGCAACTAAATATAAACTGTCCAATCAGAGCCAGAGCCAGCCACATTGATGCTGGGATCCCAAAATGCTATCATGGACAAAAGAACTTACCACAGAAACACAGCCAAAGCCTACTTGCCAACACAACTGCTTCAGAAACAATGAATTCCTGCTTCAGAGAGGTCTTCTGGAGAAATGTGTTTGGTTAACAAAGATAAAAAACCCTTCTTTTTAGTCAACATGAAAATAAAGACGATAAACTCGCTGCAGTAGGCAACTTTATGGTAAGGCAATGTGCTATACACATTATCTCCTACGGTATTTTCAGTTAGCTGCACCTAAAGAAATCCTTCTCTCTCCAAAAATACGCATTCCAGAGAGCATACACGAGCTGAATCATCATCACTGTGGTGAAAGCACATGGGAGGAGGGAAAACATCTTTACATCTCCTTATGATCCCTTCCAACAAATAAAGCATTCTTACAGCCCACTTCTCTTTTATTCCTTTCCCCAAGCAGAATCCATAAACTTTAGCATGGATTATTTGTTCCCAGGCTAAACATTCATCCAATTACTGCTCTGCTTCTGAGGGGAATTTCAACAGGACCATTTGGCCCAGTTATTCTGGACATTAGCTCAAAGTACAGTTCTTTAGATAACAGAAATTAGTATGGATGATTTACCATTTTCAACCGTCTCCCAGCCACTTTGTCCTTTGAAAACAGCATTAAAAGATCTCTGTTTCAATACTATTAAAAAAAAAATTCTCCATTTAATAAGGAAACGTACATGTTAAGTAAAAAGCTGGGTACAGAAGAGAATAGCTAGTCCTCTACTACTTGGAAAGACTTACAGTACACTCAGAGCTTAATTATTCATCCAGGGGGAGTTTTGCATATGAATGAAACATCTTTCTACATCTAAAAAGAAGCACTCACTAGCAACCTCAGTTCTCCACATCTGGTCAGGAAAGAGAGGAGACAGTGTGCCCATATGTACCCTATTTTCCAGAGCCATGGCTTTTTCACAGTGATAAAGTTACTTCTACAGCATTTAGTGTTATTTTATACATGTATCCTTGACCCATTCTCTCCAATGTTTTTGAAAAATCTATTTGAATTTGTCCCACTATTGAAGAGAACAATTTACTCCCTTTCTTCCGGAAAATACCCACTAACCTAATGCTTAACCTTGTTTTCTACTGTCTTGCATCATAACTTGCACTTAAGGGTTTGGCCAAATTAATTCTCAAGATAACCAACAAAACACTGAATTGCTACAAGAAACAAATTTGAGTCTACTTTTCTGGTCTGATTATACACTTACAGAACTTTGTATTAGTTCATATTTCACACAGGGCTCCAAACAGCAGGTCAGTCAGGTTCACTTTACTTCTACTTAACTACTTAGCTAATTCAGGCTTAATTTAAACACGGATATTAGAGAAGCAAGGAGCTTACCATTGCTGGATAGGGAATGAAAAAGTAAAAGAGAGGAAGAACAGGAAAATTGACTCTCAGACATTGCTGGAAATAAACGTTTTCCCCAAATTCTGCTAATTCATTCTGCACATGAAGATAATGCTGCCTCAGCTTCAGAGCTGAAGGGATTTCTTTGCCAAAGCTGTAAAGAAATCCCATTTCAGTGGGGGTTTTGGCTTAGTATTGAAAAGAAGAAAAAACCCTGTGTGGGGATACTACAATGGTCAATATACAAATGAAAGCCACATCACATTCCCTATATACAAACAAAAAGCCATAACACATGAGACGTTTTTAATTTGCTTTTTAAGAGAAGATTTCTTTTTTTTAAAAATAAATACACCAGCCAGTCCTGATTTAAGGCAAAGATGACAGCAGCACTGAAAGGGTTATTGCAAGCACTTCATAATAAGCAAAACAGGACAGTGTTGGAGAAAGTTACAGAACTGAAATAACAGAAAAGCAATCCGCCTGGAAACGGAAAAGGGTGGGTGAGCAGTCTCTACCGGACTAGGGCAAAAGCCAGGGATTATAAATTTAGAAAAAAATACACACCCACACAAAACTTCTCGGG
>NW_009208888.1:0-288 GCF_000690835.1 Fulmarus glacialis
GCCCCCGGGCACTGCGGCCGTCCCACCTGGGTGACAGGGTAAGCAGAATGAAACCCCATGCTGTCTGAAGTTAGGGTAGCTGCAGGCAGTGAAACAAGTCAATGGCATGAAGATGGAGGGTGACATAAAATCTGAAATACCTGTACTGTCAGGCAAGGTATGGGTAAAAAAGGGGGTTAAATATTTTAACTGGTTTTTAAATGTTAAGCTGTTTAGGAAGGAACAGTCTCTCTGCATCCTGCAACAACATCAGCACGCAGCAGCCGTTGCCAAAGAGAAACAAAGGAA
>NW_009208888.1:738-2330 GCF_000690835.1 Fulmarus glacialis
TGTCAGATTACGGTGGGGCATGCGGGACAGTAATTGCAGGAATAAATACCCGAGGCTGAGCGGGATCTGCCGAGGAAAAGGCAGAAAGGGGCTGGGAGCAGGTTCTTCTCTGGCCGACTGCTGGAAATGGGAGAGGCGCTGGGGGCGGGTGGGGAGGGGGCACTGGGTCAGCCCTCTGCCCCAGAGCCGCGGGCGTGCTGCTTCTGTCCGGGCTGGGAGGTGGGTCGTCCACCTGCCACCCACGGACGTGTTGTCCCCTAAAATCCTAGAAGACGAAGCATCTTTCATTCACTCGCTTATTTTGATAAGTTGATCTGCTTGGTTCTTCTCAAGGTTTTAAATTTTATATATTTTGCAAACCTCCCATTATCTGTTTTTAAGTATGTATCGCTGCCTGAAGGATCACCTGGAAACATGAATTAACTGCAATAATACAAAAGGCAGAAAAAGTGTTTCATAATTTTATTGGAGCGGTTTCAAAGTGAGGTTGCTAGGTACAGTGCCAGTAACTCTGTGGCTGCAGTTCTGCTACCACTAAAAATAGTTACAACTTCAAAAGCCATGCCTAACAGTAAAGGTACATGCAAACAAACCCGTGCTTTATTAAAAACCAAAATCTTTGTTTGTTAAAATTATAGACAAATAAGGGGATTTTTTTTACTACTATTGAATTAAAGCAGTTACATAGCCTGAGCTTAAATACCAAGTAGCACTGTCTCTGCAGATATTGCAGTCAAATTTCACTAGTATTTACACAAAAATTGAACTTACTCAACAATATTAAAATTACAGTACAATAGAAAAATAAACATTTTCACATATGTCCTTGAAACACACTGTAATTCATAGCCACAAAATAAGTAGTGGTTTTAATTCACAAGTTGTGTCTTCAAAGTATTTGAAATTATTGTGCCAATACAGTTAGGCTCCAGAAATAATATTCTCTAGTAGGTTCTGATTCAGTACAAAGCACCTGAAGTTAGAAATAATACAGCAAATGTAAGTAGGGTGAAAGGGTGAAGCAGTCCTAGTCAAGCAGCTATGATTGCTGTGTGTGGTGGTGTTTGGTGTTGGGGTTTTTTTTGGTTTTTTGTTTGTGTGGGCTGTTTGTGGTGTTTTTTTTTTAAGTTAAGGGTTTTTCAGTGTAGGGCCAAACCAAGTTCCACCCGAGGGCCAGCATTCCCCACTACAGCTCTGCTTGTGCCGTCCCCCGTTTGCAACTGGCAGCTGTCGAACTCGGCTGCTCGGGAGCTTGGAATACACTTCTCATATTCAAATTCAACTTCAGGCCTATAGCTTCCTTCAAAAATTTTACCAGAGGTGGAGACTAACCACTGCAGGTAACAAATACAAATGTATAGACTTGAAAAATAATGTGAGCTTATCACAGAAATAAGTAATACCTGTGTTAAGATGTATCACTCTTTATTAATGTTTTTGTTCTGGACCAATCTGAAGACAAAAACTACTAACAAGGAAAAAAAAAAAAAAGAATCCCAGAAAGGCAATTAGCAGGTGTTTTGTCTCCTGGCACCGGCGGGGCTGGTGCGTAACTGCTACAGCCCTGCCGTTCCGGGTAGGACCCTCTGTGG
>NW_009208888.1:2528-2962 GCF_000690835.1 Fulmarus glacialis
CCAACCGCCCCTCTCCATCCGCCCTTCCCCGGCCCTCGGCGGGCCCCGAGCTAGCAGGACGAGCGCCTTGCGCTCGCCGGGCTCCAGACGGGCTCAGCCCTGCAGCGGGAGCAGCCAGGGCAGCAACGCCCGCTCCCGGGGCTCCCGCTGCACAGGGAGCCTGGCGTCCCGCCTTGCCCTTCCTCTTCAAGAAAGGGAAGAGGAGGATGCCGGGCTCAGGAAAGCTTGGCAGGACCCCTCTTTGGGCTCACACAGCATGACCCTGAGGGTTAGTCCGTGGAAACAAACCAGCTTCTGTCCCTGGGTGCGCACAGGGGGCAGCGGGATGCTCTGCGGCGTTCACTCGCCCGTGGGCCGTCAGCCACAGAAAGGGCCCTGTGGCTTCCCACAGTCACCTTCCCCAGGCCGGGAGGGGATTCGGGCTTGGCGGGGGC
>NW_009208888.1:2993-8381 GCF_000690835.1 Fulmarus glacialis
GCGGCTTACCAGGGCGCTTACTGCAATCCCCTGCTCAAAGCAGGGTCAGGCAGGATACTTCTGGTCCCCTATGTCTGATCATTATTATTTCATTAACTTGGTGTCAGATGAACTGGATTAAAAGAAAAAGTCCCACATGCCATGTTATGAAAATGTACAAACTGACAGCAGATCATGTGTAGGTTTCACACTGATTTCATTTTGTGTTAAAGATTACCACATGTGGGAGTTAATGGGCATAATGAGAAAAAAAATTAACCCTATGATCTGGAGGAAGCAAAACACAGCTAATGAATAATAATTTGTTTCGGCGTGGATCATCGTAGAATGCTTTGGCAAAAATTAAGCTCTAAATAACTATTTACTTCAACCGTTTTGGCGTCTTCAGTGAATGATTTGTAGTTATTAAAAGATTCCTAAATATACCCAGAGGGAAAATAGGCTAAAAGTATGACCACGAGATCATAGAATGTTTAATCTCATTTGCCAGTTGAAGGCTAATACAGCACAACGAGGGAAGGTGGAACTTTTAGGTGGTCTTCCTGTAGTGAGATGATGAGCTGAACCTTGTTCCTAGTAAACACAACCCATTGCCATCATTGATTATTACTTAACAGCCCAGAGGCTGTAGCTGAGATTGCGTTCTCTCTGCATATTGGATAGGTCAGGAAGAAACTCCAGGCTTAGGGAAAGGCTTCTTCCACCGTACCCATCACAGAGGTTTAGGTACAAACACAGGGATTGCCTTGGGCCTCTAAGGCTGGTGGACTGATTGTCTCCCACAAATATATTACAGTAAGGATAAGTGCTAAAAGGCAAATACTTAAGAACAGTTCCCCAGGAGCTAATGGCTCCAGCCATCACACTGCCCGGAGAAGATCTGCTTGGGTTTTGTCCCAGTGGTGTCCAATCCCCGCATGTCTGACCAGCTTCCTCTCTGACGGGATGGCCCGACAGACACGATTCCTTCGTGGTGCAGGTAAAAAGTAATCGTACGACATGAATTTGGTGTGATTTTGCAGTGGTTCCGACTACCCCATGTCAAATATAACAATGCTTAAAAAAAAGCAGGAACTTTCCATGAGATTGTGAGGCTCAGCTTCGAGTTCCAGCTGGATTCAGAGGAGGCTGTGTACAGCAGGGAGTCACCTCGGAGCAGGATGCGGTTTGAGGTGTTAGCTCTGCAGGTCATAGGGTATGGAAGATAGAAAATGAACTGTGTGTAAAATGTGTTTCATGATCCTTCTCGGTGTTGGGCGGGAGGCTCCCGTACGCTTCTGGGAGGTGAAGATGCCGGGTGCAGCTGCCTGCCATGGCTGATCATTATCAGTGATCTTCATTAAACCATCAGAACAGACCTCAGTAATGAACTGGGTGAATAACGCGGCCAGTTGCACGGTCCTCTTCAGTCAGGCAAGATGCAACAGAGGGAGCTTTCAACAGTTCACGAGGAAAGCATAAGAACATTGCAGGTGTTGCAGAGCCAGAAGACCGCAGGGCAGACGCTGGCACGGAGGCGGCCGTCCTGGGCCCCGGAAGGTGGGTCTCCCTGGCAGGGCGTCCGTGCGGACCGAGGGTCTCCCCTGCAGCACGCCCAGCCTGCTGCAGCTGGGCCCGCGGGCTTTGGTTGCGCTTGGATTTCATACACGCTCTAGCAGTCAGCCAACTTTGCCGTATCAAAGAGAAATATCGCAAAAAGACTGTAAGTAACTACATAAGGACCAACCTGGGTGTACGGTTTTACATTCTGCTGTGGCTGTTTAGGATCTTTTTTCAGACACGGATTAGTGGAACATTTTATTTCCTAAGTGAAAGAGAGAAATAGACCACGAAGTGCTGGGAAATGAATACGATTTTAAGCCTAGAGAAGCAGATTCAGAGAATATCCTATTTTTATGCTCTCTCTCAGGTTAATTCATCTGCCATTCCAAACAAGACATGCCTCAGTTGAATGAAGTCTCAAATAATCATATAATAGAAGTCATGTATTGTGAATCAGGCTCATTCTCTGGTGATATAAATAGGCTGTGCTGTTCCACAGTCTTTTGTCAGTAGCAAATTAATTAGCAACTGACCCTTGGTTGGGATTTCTTCACTACCTCTGCATTTTTCATCTTATAGGGCTAAATGAGATCTTAACATTGCTTTAAGAAGCTATGCTTCCTAAGCAGCAGTTTAATTTATCTTCGGGCTATAAATCAGCAGTTTAATTTATCACTAGGTTACATACCAACAGTGAATAGCAAGGGTGGAATTGAGTTTATTATAAAGATGTTCTGTTAGAAGACACAGTATTACAGAGATTGAAACATGCTGTTAAATTTTCCATTAATGCCCAATTCTGAATATGAATACGGAGAACCACACTTTACATACTTTACATTTAGCTTTCTAATAAATAAGTTCAATAAATAGGGATTTTGCAGATTAAGAAGCTGTACGTGTGAACAGAAGCTGCTTTACAATGTTGCCAAAAATAACTAGAGCTATTCTTGTTTGTTACCAATCACTGGAAATTAGTAAGTAAAATATAAATATTTTACTCTTACTATGAAGACTGGAGGAACGAAGATCTGTTAAAATCACCCTTAGGATTACATAGAACTTAATTTTGTACACTAAATTTATAATTTAGAGCATGCTTTCATACCATTTTTAGCACACAATATTTTCAAATACATTTCTTAAAAATATGAGAAAAGAATAAGACTGCCCATGTAAGATTTTGTCTGTGCTCTGATCACTAGCTCTTGTGTTACACAATATTGTAGTTTGTCTAATTTTGGATGACCTATTCCACAACTGGAGAAGACATATAATAAAGGGCCGGATTTAGTCTGTAGTACATTGTAACATCTTGTTAATACAGTAATTTATTTGTCACAGCATAAAAAAATTAATTCCCCCCAATTGTTTTTTTATATATAATATATAACCCATTTATATTATCCATTTTAAAATTATTTTCTTGGGAAACAACTCTTACGTTATCTCTAAAGATTGCCAGGAACAGAAATACTCTCGTACCAAATGAAAACGCAAGTTAACTCGAGCAAGTAGTTTTACTTGTCTGAAAGGTACAGTTATTTTCAGCACACACATTTCTCACGTTTTACCCGTAAAGAACTCCAGCAAGGCTCCCGACACCAGCAGTCAAGCGTTCGCGCAGCAGCGAGATGTTGGTCAGCCCCTGGGAAGGGCGGCTCGCCCCCGGCTCCGCAGAGCTCACGCCGGCGCTCCCCAGGCGAGCCCAGCCCGTGCTCAGCCCCGGCCCGCGGCTCCTCCGGCTGACAGCGCGCCGGTTTTCCTCAGCACGGAAGGCAGGATCGGAGCATCGGCTGGGCAGAACCAAACCACCCCCCCGCGTGCTTGCACGCCGACAGCTGTTCACGAAACGCGCCACTACGTGCACGTGCAAAGCAGGCGCCTGCGTGCACCGGCTCCCAGAGAGACCTGCTTATCTGCCAGTGGCCGAGGTGTCAGTTCACCTGGAAGCCAATGTGCCTTTAAGGGGGTCCAGATTTTTCATGAACAACCACCGTAATCTGAAAGCATAATCATGCACACACCAGTAAGCCTACCTTTTGTAAAACACTGGCACTCAAAGACGACTGAATCATAAATGCTACTGAACTATCAAATAATTATCAACACTAGAAGTAGATGAAGAAATAATAAAACTGTAAAGGTGAGATAACTGCATCATGACTTTGATTTAAATACTTGTTTACAACGAAAACTGAGCAGAAGGCTAGGTATGTCGACTGAGCCTCAGAAGAGAAGATACTGCTTGCTCTTATTTTTATTTCCTATTTTTAAAGAGAGGCTGATTGAGAACATTTTTGAATGTGGGAGACTAAGTCATTAAAACAGAAGCACTTGGATTGCTTTCTTCCTTTAGGGGATTTACTTCATTTTACTTTATCTGACACAAGTCAGAAAGACATGAGAATATTGTAAGGAGAAGGAAAGCTGAATTTTGGCATGTTATTTTTCATTAAAATTCTTCCGCTGACTTTGTTAAGCCTTTTCTAAGATCAGAAAATGAGGCTTTACCTAAAACGAATTTGAGACACTGGTAGATTTTCCTTACACACTTGTAGCACTACAGCGTCCTACTGTCTCAAAGCAGAGGATTTTTTCACACTGTTCCCAAATCTTTTGCATTCGTTCACAAACTCGTATCTCCGTTCTGTTTATACTCAGATAAAATATTGAGAGTCATTTCCTCGCTTTTGGACTGCACGTTGTGTTCACTTCTTCTGGACGATTTCCTGGTTGCCCTGGAAAGCCGCCTTCGAAAGGTATCACCTGCCAGAAAGTAAAGGATAGGGTCGACGCAGCTGTTGAGGCTGGCCAGACCCCTCGTCACTTGGTAAGTGGCATAAACCTTATCGTTGAAGGCACACATTTGGGGAGTTTGAAAATCCACCCTGGCTCTTAGATTTAAGGTCTTCATCACGTGGAAGGGAAGGTAAGACACAGCAAAGACCGTCAACACAATAATAACCAGGTAAATCGACTTTCTCCTGAGAGGAGAATTGTCCAAATCTTTGTAAATCAAAGCTTTCACAATTAGGCCATAGCAACCAAGAATCAGTATGAATGGGATGCAGAACATAAACACTGTGGTGCACATGCTGTAAATGAAGTAACTTCTCAGGTAATCGTCGGCTGTTGTGTCGTAGCACGTCGTGGTTTTATTTCTCCTTATCCCCGTTCCCGAGTAGAAGAGTATTGGAGAAATCACGGCCACCACAATGACCCAGACCAGGGTGCTGATGTACACCGCGTTCTTCTTCTTCAGCCTCCCCAGCGACTTCAAGGGGTGCACCACTCCCGTGTACCTGTGCACGCTTATGCAAGTTAGAAACAAAATACTGCCGTACAGGTTCACATGGAAGATGAACCTCTGCAGCTTGCACATGATATCCCCGAAGATCCAGTCTGTTTTATTGAAGTAGTAGAAGATGAGGGCAGGCAGAGTCAAGACATACAAGAAATCGGCTAGCGCTAAGTTGAACATGTAAACCGAGATACCGCTCCAAGGCCTCATGTGGAAGACAAACATCCAGATGGCCACGCTGTTTCCCAAAAACCCAGTGATGAAGACCAGAATGTAGACGGTGGGCAGGTAATAGAACTGGAAGCCAGTTTTGGTCAGGGAACACTTGGTGGTGGCGTTAAAAAAAACAGCCGCTGCTGGATAAGAGGTTGGGTTCAGTTCCATTCAAAGCAGCAGAGAAGAGGACTTCGGTCATGATCCTTCCACCAGAGTCACATCGGTCTGAGGTGAAGCAACAAAGTCTCTACAGGAAGAGCAACGCATCTAAAAAAAGAAAAGCGCAAAAAAAACCTAACTGGAAGGTAAAACCTGCCCTGCTTTTC
>NW_009208889.1:0-614 GCF_000690835.1 Fulmarus glacialis
TATGATTCTATTCTATGATTCTATGAAAGAAAATTCCACACCCTTTTTTTCCAAGCACTGAACAGAATACAGTCTGTTTTTCTCCCTCTTTCTTTCTTTCTTTTCTTTCTTCCTTTTCCTTCTTTCTTTCTTCCTTCCTTCCTTCCTTTCTTTCTTTCTCTTTCTCTCTTCCCTCCTTCCTTCTTTCCTTCCTTTTTTTTTTCTTGTAATCAGAGGTTATATTTTACACACTTAAGGTGAAATTCTTGTCAGGTAACTCAAGGCCTCTCCAGAGCAGGCATTGCCAAGTAATTTAAATTCCTTTTATAGTCAGTGGAGAGAAATACGAACACCTTCTGACTCATTTAAAACATTTGCTTTAGGATGGAATTCTGAAGTGCTGTGAGATATTTTCTACTGACATGAGATGCTTCCAGTTGTGTTCCTTCTTGTTTGGACATGACCCATAGTAAATTTTAGGTTTTTATCAGCATCCAACTCTTTATTTTCTTTCAGTATCTTGAAACAAATCCATTCTTAACTATGTTTTCAATGCAGTGTGAGTGATAGCTTCCTCTCTTTGAGTCCAGTGTGTAATGTTTTATAGATCAAATGGTCATTGTAAAAGCACACTC
>NW_009208889.1:636-4848 GCF_000690835.1 Fulmarus glacialis
TTTTAAAATTTCATTTATATGGTACCATACTACATAAAAGAAAATATTCTACAGTTTTATCTTAGTGTGAATGGAACACAGAACAACATTTAAAAAATAATACATAAAACCTGAACAAATCATAAAATTATCTTAGTTTTAATTTTATGTGTAGTCCAAAGTAGAAAAAGTAGCTTCTTTTTCTGAATTTTTTGATACTTTCTTAAGTTTAACTTGGTATATAGTTATCTCTTCTTAGTTACCTAAAGTTTCCTTGGAGGCATATATCACAAAACAGGTAAGAGTCTGGGGAAGACAGAAGGGGTGGAACATACATGTATTTAGATGTATATTCTAAGCCAAAACCATAACTTTGTTTTTTAGAAGAATGCTATCAAAGAAAGAAAGGTAAACAAGGACAAATTGGAGGCATGATTCTAATAAGAGACCTTTAATTTGAAACCTTTTATAATATTTTCTGAATAATCTGTTAGACAGCCCTCAAAAGGAGCCTCAATTATTTGCCATCATATACGAGTTTTCTAGGAACAAGTGTGAATATAATTTCTTTAGTCACTCTGTGATTATAGTAGTGACATTGATAAACTACGTCCTTGGCAGACAACAGTGATGATCAAGGTGCTCTTTTTCTTGACAATTTATCATATTACAACCCTCTCCGGAAACAACAAGTTATTGTTTTTTGGCTCCCTAAACCTGATAATGTTAAATGCAAACATTAGCTTCTTTTAATAAATAGTTTCTTTATACTATTGATTGCTATTTTTCAATCAACATTTATTATAATTGTACCACTAGTTTTCCACTAAACAGTCGTATGTTGCCCATTCATTTTACTTGAGTATACAGAAATAGTATATAGTATGTGGTACACAGAAATGAGTAAATTCATAGTCTGCACCCAAGAAAAATACAAAAGACACCATTCTTTACATGTTTTCCTTTCCCAGACTGATGAGACCTAAACTATCATATTAAATGAATAAAAATTAGAGAATCTCTAAAATAATATGGGGCAAAACAATTCTCAGAATCAAGACAGCCCTCATGCAGACAGTTAGAGGAACTCTTCTTGCTCCTTCTGTACCCAGAAGAGTTTGATATACAATTGTGATAAAACAAATAAGCATTTAGGATGCAACGTGAAGGAAGGTACAATAACTATTAATAAATACACCGCAGATTTAGCATCTTTGACAATAAGTACGATATTCAGGGGTCTTATGTAGAAGTTCATATGTTACTTGGCTAAAGTAGAAGGTTAACATTCATAAGCATAACTTCATATGTTCAATGTACTGAACTGTTTTATTTTTTATGCTTTTTCAGAGACAACTTTCAGTTGATTATTATAGAAGGTGGTGTTAAAAATTACATTAAAGTTTTATAATGGCAAATAAAATTATCTTAAATAATGTATAGCACTATACTTCCTCTTTCAACTGAAGACATTTGTCCTTAACTGTGAAAAAGCTACGGCTTTCCACATTTTTTACCTTGACAATTGGTCTTAACTGTTTGTCTATTCAGTCAACCATCAGTCAGGTTAGACCTTTAACTTACTGTAGCATAAATAGTGTTTGAGACCTGTTAGATTTGCATTTATTATCTCATGGTCATGAATGGTTCATAAACAACTTATTCCAAACCTTAGGAGCTTTCTGAATAGTTTATATTTTTTTTTTCTCTGAAGAAATTTCTATAACAAGGAACATATTGTCTCCTTAAGTGTTCTCAGAGCATCTCCATTTGCTGAGGGTTTTATGGACAAATTCTTTGTGTCAGCTCATAAGATACTGGAAAAAGAAAATATTCTTTCTCTTATTATTCCTGCTTACAACCTCTCTCTCTCCAACTAAAACCAAAACAAAAATGAAAGCATGCAAACAAACAAACAAACAAAGAAGCCCAGAAGATGTCTTACAATATTTTTGGGTGATTTGTAGTAATCCTCTACCTAAAGAGACTTATGACCCATGCTATAGTTTAGCACATTTTCTTGGGACTTCAGGGGCTGTCTTGTTTGCTTACAAAAATGTGGGGGATTTTTATATTCTCACACTTTCAATATTTTTTTGCAGTAATAGGTAGAAGTTTTATGAAATACTAATGTAGACTACCAATGCCCAGTTATGATTTTATGGAATTGTACAGGTACTTGTATTTCAATAAGTGATATATAGCACTTATGAAAGATGGGACAATTTGAGAAGTCAGACTAGAGCTCAAAGGCTGAACTATCTCTCTCTTTAAAAAAAAGACTTGAAAACTTTAAAGGCCTTACAGGGAAACTCCTCAACAAGTGAGTGCAGAAAGCTAAGACATACACAACCGATAAGAAAAAAGGGAAAAGTAAATCAATGGGTAATATGAACCCTATTTAACTTTAGAAAGCTAAGTAGTCTGAAAACTAGCAGATCTTAAGATGTCTGGTCCAGCTGATGGAGAAATAAGTAAGGAAAGTGCAACTCTTAGAGAAGATACAATGTTCCTGTTGATGGTAGAGTCAACCTAGGCTGGAAATTTAAAGGCTGTGCAACTATCTTACCTTCCTGCATTTCAGAGATTCTATAGCAATAATCAAATGAAAATAGTAATATAGTAGGGAGTTTGGAAAAACAAACAAACAAACAAACAAACCAACAAACCATGTTTTCATTCTGGCATAAATTGCCTGTTTTGCAGAATGTTTTTGCATTCTGCATGCTATTCTTAGAATTCAATCCTGTGTGTTGGAATGACAGAATTATAGAAAAATGCAGATTAGAAGGCAGGAGCTGATTTAGGTCAACCTCCTTTTCAAAGCAGAAATAGATTCTAAGTTAGATCAAGGTACTTGTGGACTTGTCCAAATGAGCTTTTAAAATCTCCAACCATGATCAACTTATCTAGACACCATGTTATTGTTCTTCTCACTGATTTTTTTCCCAATGTCCAACATGAATTTCCTTTGTTGCAGCTTGTTACCCTTCCCTCTTGTCCTTCCACTATGCAACCCTAAGCAGAATCTGCCTCTACCCTCTCAGTAATCATTCTGTTAGGTAGTGGAAGACTGCAACTAGATTTTTCTCTGAGCTTTCCCTTCTCCAAGTTAAACAAACCCAGTTTCTTCAGTCTTTCTTTGTATATCATTTGCTCTACAGCCCTAATTTCTTTAATGGTTTTCTTTTGGACTTTCTCAGGTTTGTAAGTCTCCTCATTGCAAGGGTTTGTTCAACTTTGAGAAAAGAAGGCTGAGGGGAGACCTTATCATCATGTTCCAGTATTTACAAAGAAGATGGAGACTCCCATTTTACAAGGAGTCACATGAAAAAGATGAGGAGTAATGTGTACAAGTTACTCCTGGGAAGATTCCGATTGGGCACAAAAGGAAAATTTTTCACAGTGAGAAGAATAAGCCATTAGAATAATGTCCCCAGGGAAGTAGTGGATTCCCCATTATTGGTCACTTTTAAGATTTGGCTGGACAGGGTATTGGGCCATCTTGTCTAGGCCATGCTTTTGCCAAGAAAGGTTGGACCAGATGATCCGTGAGGTTCCTTCCAACCTGGCATTCTATGATTCTGTGACGATTCTATGATGATTGCATAGGGAAGCCAACATCTAGAGGCAGCATTACAGATGCAACTTCACCAGTGCTGAGTAGAGGTGACTTATCAGTTCTGTCAACCTGTTTGCACATTCTTGCTAGTTCAGGACAGCATACAGTTAGCCTTTATTGCTGCAAGGCCCCTCTGCTCACTAAACTTTAAATTGTCATTCACCAGGACCCTCAGTTCCTTTTCTGCAAAGCTGTTACTAACCAGTCTGTTACCAACTTGTACTGATGCCAGGGGATGCTCTGTCTGAGGAGCAAGATTTGACATTTGTCTTTGCTGAACTTCACGAGGTTTCCTGGACGCTTACAAGTCTATGGGGCCGGATGGGATCCACCCGAGGGTACTGAGGGAGCTGGCGGAGGAGCTTGCCAAGCCACTCTCCATCATTTACCAGCAGTCCTGGTTAACTGGGGAGGTCCCGGATGACGCCCATCTACAAGAAGGGCCAGAAGGAGAATCCAGGGAACTCCAGGCCAGTCAGCCTGACCTCGGTGCTGGGGAAGATTATGGAGCGGTATGGAAGTATTTAAAAGACGTGTAGATGAGGCGCTTAGGGACATGGTTTAGTGGGCATGGTGGTGTTGGGTTAACGGCTGGGCTCGCTGATTTTGGA
>NW_009208889.1:4879-7479 GCF_000690835.1 Fulmarus glacialis
TCTATGATTCTATGATTCTATGATTCTATGATTCTATGATTCTGTTGAGCAATTTCTCCAGCTTTTTGAGGTACCTCTGAATGGCAGCCCTGCTATCCAGCACATCAACTATTCCCCCCAGTTTGGCTTTGTTCACAGATGTAATGATGATGCATTTTGGCCATATTCCAGACTGCTGGTGAAGACATTAAACAGTGTCAGTTCCAGTAGTGACCCAAGCATGACACTCATAGCTCACTACCAGTTAGACTTCAAAGCCTTGATCTCTGCCCTTTGAATTCAGTGGTCAAAGAGTAGTCCTGTGAGTTTTTCTTTCACCTTGTAGCCCATTCATTCAATTCATATTTCTTCAATTTTGCTACCAGGTTACTGTGTTAAAAGCCTTACTAAAGTCAAGGTAAATGATACACACTACTCTCCTTAGCCAGTCATTTTATCATAGGAATAAATCAGGATTATCTAGCAGGATTTGCTATTGCTGGTTATTCCCAGTTACATTGTCCTTCATATCTTCCATAAGGACTTACCTCATAATTTTCCCTATGACTGCGGTGAGGCTGAATTGTCTGTTAGATTAGATGGTTTAAAAATGTGAAAAGAAATCTTCTAGTAGATAAAATTGCAGACTGTACTCCTGACATAGGTAGAACTATCAGGCTTTACAAGATGGTCGTCACAGAAAACCAGTAAATTTAAAGCAATAATTTTATACTGGTATAAATGGCGACACAATGTCAACATTCACCTGGCATGACAGGAAATGTCAGTGTCCAGAACCAGCTGCCTCCAGTACCCCTCCTGAAAACAACCTGAGAAACACCTTTGAAAGTACAATTAGGATAATGAGGAGGGAATCAAAGATCGACAAGAAATAGGTAGCATTCCATCTGAAGAATCACAGATTGCATTTGACTTTTGCCATTTACTTTTGGCATTTGACACAGGCCTAAATATTGACATCGAGGGGAACCCTGGCAGCATATATTCAGTTCAGGTGCAGCACGGACATTCAGGTACAATTCCATTTTCTCTTCATCCCTTTTTAGCATCTTGCTCCTCTCTGCAACATAGGAACCTGAACCGTCCTTCTTAGAAGACAAGAACCATAGGGATCAGTATGTAGAAGTATGCCTGGATAGATGCAGAACAGGAAAGAACATCTTCCTTGCTTCTTTAACTGTGATAATCTCCCAAAAGGGCTGGAAACACAACTGGAAACCATGTTTCAGATAGCTTACTATCAATAAATGTGAGCTGGTATTATGGTTTTTGTTCTATTTGAAAAGTGTGTCTTTATGTTCTTATGAAGGTGTTATAGTAATTTTACAGTAGCAGCTTGCGTAATGATTTTTTAGAGTCTATGGGTACAATAGCAATGATACTCAATCTACCTGCGTGCCTCAGAAAGCAAACAGCTGCAGGTTTTGATGTAGTTCATATCTCTTCAGGTTATCTGTTCTTTAAGAAGTTCTCTCAAAATGCAATGCATTTTAAAAGATCCCTATTTGTGCAGTACTTTTTTTATTTTGGGAAGTGATCTTTATGGTGTGTTGTAATGCATTTCTAAAAGGTGCAAAAATGCAACCTGCTTGCCAAATAGATAAAAGTGTAGGTCATGACATATCTTAGAATTCAGCTTTTTTGGTGCAACAATTAAACAACACTAAAAATATTTCTAATAATCAGATATGGCTTTTTTTTCTAGGCTTTCTTGACAATATTTTTGACACATCCCATTTTCAAATGTCAGTGACCCTTATTCTAGCATTAATAGTTTGGACTCCATACTCATTTCAATCCACATTGAGAAAACGAGAGCTAATGTTTTAATTCCAGCACAGTTGTCGGTTCCTTTTGGGTCCCATCCTAAATTCTTTAGGCAGAAATCCATGACTTGACCTTTAGCATTAAGTACTAACTGGTCATGGATATAGCACTCATACTTTGTTTTCATTACTACTAGAAAAGTCAAAAGGGAGAAAGCTAAACTTTTGATAGTCCACTTTTTTTTTTTTCCTGGCAAAGGAAGGAGAATTTTATAAAAGGAGTAATAGAGTTCTGATTAGAAGAAACATGTAAAAATGGTTTGAACTAAAGTCATATTTGAGCCACCAACAAACAAATACTTAATCCAGACCTTCCCTTTTAAACCAAGTCGTATAGAAAGAGTTAGTAATATTTTGTTAGGTGTGCTTAACGCTGTTCTCTTCAAGGTGTCATTCTTCAGTTACTTATAATTTTGCTGAAGAATGGTTTCCACAGCTTTTCCCCAGTAGTAGGACTCAGGTCAAAATAATAAAACTTAAAGATTAGTTAAAGATAATAAAGATATTAATATAAAAATATGAATTAAATATAATAAAACTTAAAGGTGTCTAAACTCGTAGACTCCTAAGTGTTGGTGTCTACGAGTAGGCCAACCACTTCGGCTCTTCTGGTCAGCAATGTCAATAAAGGTTTTGGGTTGCTTGCCTAAATATAAATGTATAATGCAATTGTTAGGTGTTTCAGGGCATCCCAAGACACCTGAAAGGCCTGGGTCTCCTGTAGGTCCTGTATTGTATGTACTAGGTCCATGCAGTCCTTGTGGCTAAAAAAAC
>NW_009208889.1:7505-16916 GCF_000690835.1 Fulmarus glacialis
ACTGATCTGACTAGGTCACATGTAGACACTTAACAATATCAAGCAGAACACAAATCTGAATTTTCATATTGAGCTGAGTGTTTCCACCTTCAGTTTGAGCAACTCAGGCCTGTCTGAGAGACAAGTTGAAAAACTGGCTTTCTTTTACCCAGGACAAAAAATTGCAAGCATTTCAGCTTTTGTGTCAGGAGAGAACTTGCGCTACCCCTCTGTAAATCTGCTTAAACATGGAGAGGAGACATATTTCTGAAAACAAAACAAAACAAAAAAAAACCCCACACTTCAATGTGGACAAGATCAGTAGAAATCTGTTTGCTTGCTAAACTCTCCAAAATTCTGTCTGCATTAAGCATTTTCTAAACTACAGCAAAGGACAGAAGTTCTTTGTACTACTCTAGACACTGAGGATGAGATCTACCTGACCATGTTGGAGGCTCACTGTGCAAAAAGTACCTTTGCAGGAAAAGACCTGGGGGTCCTGGTGAACAACATGTTGAACATGTGTCAGTAGAGTAGCCTTGCAGCAAAGAAGGCTAACCACCCACTGGGCTGTATTAATTAGTAAGAGTGCAACCATCAGGTCTAAGGAAATTATTCTTCCACTCTATTTAGACACTTGTGACACCATATCTAGAGTGCTGTGTCCTATTTTTGGCTCTCCAGTGCAAGAAAGACACTGGGAGAGAACTGCAGCACAAAAGGTGTGAGGAGAGGGTGAGAAAATTCAGTTTGTTCAGCTTTGAAAGGAAAAGGCTCAGAAGCAACTATCCTTTTGCCTACATCTGATTAGAGGATACAAAGATGGAGCCAGACTCCCTGGAGATGCACAATGAAGGTGATAGACACAAGCTGGAACATGGGAACTTCTGAGTCACCATAAACAAGAGAAAAATAAGTGGTCAAACATTGAAAAAGGTTATCCAAAGAGCTTGTGGAGTGTCCGTCTTGGAGACATTGAAAACTTGATTGGAAGAGTTCATGAGCAACTTGATCTAATTAGACCTGAGACCTTCCTTTGAGAAGGAGGATGGACTAGGTGTCCTCTGGAGATCCCTTTCAACACATATGTTTCTCTGATACGATTGTTGACTTGATAGTGGGGTATGGCAGCCACATTTCATAGAATCACAGAATGATAGAACAGCCCAGGTTGGAAGGGATCTCGAAAGATCATCTGGTCCAACCTTTTGTGGGAAAGGAAGCCTAGATGAGATTATCTAGCACCCTGTCCAATTGCATCCTGCAAACTTCCAGCGGTGAAAACTCTACCATGTCCCTGTGGGCTCCCCATGTCCCTGCATTTTGATATAAGAAAGAAATTATTTACAGTGAGATCAATTGATTGAAAAATTGTTCAATTTTTCACTCACTGTAAAAATTTCTTTCTTAAATTAAAATGCAACCTCTCCCAGTGCAACTTGTACCTGTTGTTCCACGTCTTCTCCATGTGGCTCCTTACGAAGAGAGAGCACCTCTGTCCTCTTTGTAGCTGCCCCTGAAGTACTGGAATACTGTGATGAGGTCCCCCCTGAGCCTTCTCTTCTCCAGGAAGAAGACAGCTAACTCCTTCAGACTTTCCTCATATGGCATGTTCTCCAACTCTTTAACCATCTTTGTGGTCCTTCTTTTCAAACATCATAACAGTAGTTGCACATGCTAATCAAAGATTATGTAGTATTTGGAATCCCAAATGAACAAAGGTTCAGCCTTGAGTATATAGCTGTTGCTTAGCTTCTAATAGGTCCCTGTTTCACCCACTGAAGTAGCCATCATCTCTAAAGAGTTACCTATTCTGATATAATCGGAGAAAACATTCTTTATCTTGCTTATCCCCTGTGAGTCAAAGTACTTAGTATTTAATGAACTGAGTGCTTGCTTTTCACTCAACACAATATCTAAACTATGTTACCAAAGGAGACAGTCTGAATACACTTTATCTTCTATGTCCAAAGCAATAAAGTGTAATTTAGTACCTGCAACTGACCTCTCATGACCATGGTTCATTTTGGCTCAACTTTGTTTTGTTATGTTAAGATTTTAAACATGTCTTTTCCTGCACAGTTTATGACAGAGTATCCTGAATGTTTTCTCATCGTCTCTTCCAGTACACATTAAAATCAGTTTTAAACCTTCTATTGTCTTTGGTAGGCCTTGGATAGGGCCCTGGAAAACAATAATTAGAAAAATCACATCAACCCCTCAGCTACTATATGCAATTGGGTTTCTTTGTGTTACTGCGGCAATGAAGAAGATTAATTTTTCAAAGGCATTTGTGTAATAACAATACGTGCAATAACAACTCAAGCATGAAATAGTATTGGGTCATTGTCAGTGACAGGACCAAGACAGAAAGCTTTTGCATAACACTGAGTTTTAAAGAAAATTAGACCACTAAAAGGGGAAAAGGAGAGAAGATAATGTTCCCAGCTGCCTGAAAGAATATTTCTAAATCCTGGCCCAACACATAGAGGGAAGAGAAGTCTATCAAGTTAACAATATTTAAATTATGTTTGTTACAGAACAAAAAAAAAATCTTTTAATTCTGTGTGAGAAAAAAAGCACAAGAATCAAAAGTAAGCCATGTAAAATAAAAATGTATTTACTCTGCAGTTTCACCAAATTCAGTACAAATGTGCTAATTAGTCCATTTCGTTACAACATTCATGAAGCATGGAAGCTAGTGCTTTCCTCCACATGCCTTTTTTTTAGAACAATATTTTCAAAAGTAACTTCTGGTTATGAACCTATAAAATGAAACATCTCAAAGAAGCTCAATTAATTCTTGGTGGGTGTCTGCATTACACTTGCTAGACTTTGTCATGTTAAAATGTTGTAGCTTGATTGCCAAATACTCACAAACTCAACATCACTAGTGACTTCTGAGATCATATTTCTCTCTGATGTGTACAGAATTCAAAATATTAATTCCCTGAATAGATTATTGTGATATTTTAATTGCACTTCCATAATGGAAACCACAGTACTCCTTTGACCTGTTTCTGGTCTGAAATACAATCTTCTTTACATCAGGACTTTGTGTGGGTTTGTTGTCTTTTACATTTGCTTGTTTGATCTGCCACAGAACTTTTTAATTTTTCCAGTGACTAAATATCTTAATTCTTAAAAACAAGGGCTTTATGTCTAACTTTAATTTATTCATCTTTATCTTCCAGAACTTGGATTGTATCAAACCTTCACCTCTCAGACAGATGAACCCACAGTCCATTTCTGTTTCTCTTTCTGACAGTGGTTTAAACATTGTAATCACCTTATTTGAAACTTCTTTCTGCAAACTTGAAGTTCTCTTCAGTTCCCTCATCTTGAATGGTGGACACTGACTCTGTTGATCTAAACTCAGTATCCTCTTTCGATATGTCAAGGTTTGTGTTTGTTCTTTCGGCCATTGGACCACAGTGAAAGTTCATGTTTGAATGGTTATTGTTGTGATCAACCTGGCCTTCTCAGAATCTCTGATTCCACAGAGATAGAGATCCCACCCAGAAAGTGTGGCTTAATTCTTTGTCACTTACATTTCATGGATATTGTTGCTTCTTCCCAGTCTACTATGCAATCCAGTATAAAAATCCCTACAAGTTTTACTTACTGCTGACTTTGTCATTGATGATTCCTTATTTTCTTACAAATAACTGATGACATAAAGTAAGGCAAGAATTGATTATGACATGACACCAGTAGATGTCTTAAATATTTTTCATAATTATATCCTATTTGGAATGACCTTCTGAGACTTGTCTGATGCCTGTTCTTTAATCTATTTAAGTTATATTTTATGAAGTTTATAATTCAAATTTATTCATTAAATTGATGTTTGTTATCAAGTTAAATGCCTTACAAAAAAAAAAAAAAAAAGGTGTACTACATGAATGATATTATCTATATTACCTCTAAACATCAAAACAAACAGAAATTGTTTGATAAACTCACAGTGGTTGTGAAGTAATATTTGCCTCATCTAATTCTTTAATAAGTCCAATTTCAGTCATTCCGTTATCTAAAATAAATAATTTCTAGTCAGCACCTTTCAACTCAGCACCTCTCATATCACTTATATATGAATTTTAATGGTGTACTAAAAGAAAAAAAAGGAAACTCCAAGGGAAACTTGGAGTATAGCAATGGGACCTAAGAATCACAGGTGTTGTTCCTTCTATAGCTGGTGATTCTTTATGGGGCTGAGAGAGATCATTCAAATACTCCTTATTTGTAAATAAGACATTATACATACTGATAAGAATAGGTCTTCTGAGTTTGAAAGTTTAATTTTGTGCAATGATGTTTTTATTTAATATATAAGCAATTTTTCTGTTTTATCATATGGTTCATTGACATGCAAACAGTATTCACATTGTACACTGGAACAGTAAGTTGAAGCTGGTATGGTATGAAGGCTAGTAGTGTTTAAAAGAGTATTTTCAGAAGGACTGGTGTTCACTGTTAATTAGTGTATACCATGCCAAATGGCCATTAAACTGAGAAAGGAGTATAGGAAAATAAAAAATGTTGGCATACTGTGAACAATGAACTATTATGGGATGGAGGAGAGAATGGGGAGGGAAGTAGAAGCTGTTAGTTAATATGTTATTTTCTATGAATAGCATTCACTACATGTTGACTTCTTTTGTGAGGAAAGTCTATTGGTTTTCCCAAAGTTTGATAGAGAATCAAAAACTGTCAAAGACCAAAGAAAGTGTTTTTAAAATGAAGACATTTTACAGTTAAGTGAATCTGTTTGTCTACATTTTGAACACTTTCAGCTGTTATTAAATATAAAAGCAAAATAAATATTTTAATGAATTATTTGTGAGTAAATAATTTCTATGTGACAACATGAAATAGTTGCAATTAGGAGGAAAAGTAAGATTTTTTTTTCAAGTTAAAAACATTCCAACATTTTTGGAAACAATAAAAAAAGTCAAACGAAAGTAAATATATAAAGTATTTGTGTTTGTTAGATCTGCATTTTTCATGCAAAAAGTGTCTGGACACACCAAGAAGGAAAATAAATCTCAGAAAATCTTTGATAAACCCCCAATTATTTCAAAGTAAATTTTTGTGATGTTTGTAAGGATCTTCCATGAAGTGGAAATAAAGCAAACACACTGCCCCAAAAGGTCAGTTAAAAAACAAAACAAAACAAAACAAAACCTGGTACATGATGTATGGAAAAACATATGATTGGTATTATCAAGAGAGCTAGAAAAACAGACTGGTGAAGTAGATCAATATCAAGGATATCATAAAGATTGTTCTGAGACATATGTAGAGAAAAACAAAAACAGATTCAATAGGTATTGTTTTTAAAACTATACAACTTTAACGATAGATTTAAACAATGAAATAGTAATAGAATCAATAATTGAATTATCTTACAAAAAGCCTTAAGCTTTTCAAATTAAATTAGGGGAAAAATAGGCAAAAAGAAGGAAATGTGATTTCTTTCAAATATTAAAATCTATCATGGTGACTCAGATGCACTACTACTGCCTAAAATTATTTAACTAGAGATGATCAGGAATGCAAGTACTTGAAGTTTTTGTCACTTTTTTTGAAAAACAATTTTTTAAAATGAAACATAAACACTAGACATGGCTGAACATTTTTTCATGGAATAGATTGAGTTATCCAATTATTTAAATAGACTTTTGAGATGTCATCTTTTAAGTCAGCATAATGGCATTATGATATATATAATCGTGTAACAAAGTATTAATGATATTTTATGGTGTTTTGAAAGTTCCTCTAACTGGCTCTTCTTTAACGTGTTTTCTCAATTGCTTTAAGTTTAAAAACAAACTCAACACTGTAACAACAGAAATAGAATTTTTTTTCCATTTTACCACAGCTATAAAATCATAACGGTTTTGCTTGGTAGAGGTAATATATACACCTTTTACTTTCTTTCCTAGGGATTTCATAAGTTGTATGTCTTAGGGTACTGAAGTCCACAAAGTAACCTCAATCAAATATTCAGATTTGTAAGTCTTTCTTCTGAATGATGGTACTATGAAATCACATAGATTTGATCAACCTCCAGCTAAAATTCAGTTAGACCTGTTGAAAACTGCTGGCAGGATTTCCTAAATACAGTCAGTTTGGAATTAGTGATGCACTTACATGAGTTATGCGTGAACAATAGGTATTATTTCAAAGATTTTTTTTAGGATTGCAACAGGCCGAATGTTATTACCCTTCTCCTCTCTACAACAACTCTTCAGTCAAATGTTACTGTGTCCTTTTCTCCATGCTGTGCTCTTTGCTGAGTGGGAACTGTGGGTTCTCCTTCACCACTTCCATAAAGAGTTTGCCATGACGTGTTAAACTGTCACATTTTGCATTCATGCCAAGGGTACCCACACTCCTTCAAGCCTGCATACTTGCATATTTGGTTCTGCTGTGAAGACTCTAGGTGAGGACTGAAAATGAGGAGTTGAGGAAAGGAAAGGAACAGTAATGTCTTGAAGTGCTTTTGCTACTATTGAGTAGTACTTTTTTTTTTTTTTTTTTTTTTAAATTTTATCCAAGAGATACTATTAGGGTGAAAAAGAATGCTAAAATATAAAGCCTTGTCCTTTTTCATTTGTCCCTATCAGGTTTCAGTCCAAGGTGGTGTTGGCTTTTGGTGTTGTTTTTTTTTTTTTTCTCTTTGTTGGAGAATATTAGTATAAATTTTTGAAGGATTTAGAAATCTGTGAATAGGCTTAATATTTCTTTAGAGAACCATTTCCTCAACCTGAAAAAATAAATGGACACATACTATTTGTGAATACTTTGTACTCCTCTAACAAAAGTTGCTGGGAAACTCTCTCCTATCGCATGCTAAAAACTAGTATAATAATTTCTACTATAGTTCCACTTCTAATACAATCATTATGGATTTATTCCTAGAAAATGCTCCTGTACTGCACCAAATGCAGCAGTCTCAAATATCACAAGGATCCAGCCAAATTCTTTTGTTGTCCGTTAAGTCTTTATATTGAAATACTTCCTGCCTGTGATTTGCCCTTTTTTCTGAAAATAAGCTCTGAGATCAATCTGTCAGTACTTGAATCTATCAATTTGATTGAGGTTTTCTTTCTCTTTGCTTCCTTTTTGCTGCCATGCCCAAAACACAAAAGTTTGGAACTTTCTTTGACCTGAATATAAATAACAAAGATCACTGACCTGCAGTCTACTCTTCTCTCTTTATCAACATTTAATGGAAAGGGGGCGTGGGGGGGGGGGGGAGAGAGAAAATGTGTGCTCTTAGCTATTATCTTTACAAATGACTTGCTAGCCTTTTATTTGTCTTCTTATGCTTCAAACACTCAAAGGACATTTTCAGAATTTCACTAGATGAAAGTTCAATCCTGAGATGGCTTGACAAGCTGTATCTTCCTTAAGAGATTTTGACATGATATTAAGCCATAGTTACAAGCCAATACTTGAATGTGGAGCCCTGGGGAAATCTTTCAAAAGTGGAACACAACATTTACAGCAGGAGGCAGGTGTCTGCACCACTGAAGCAAACAACAATATGATATATTTAGTATCGAAAATGGAAGCAAAACTAGTCTCTTTACCACTGGGGACAATGGAAGAGGTTGAATGAGAAAAAAAGCATCCTTTTCAGCCCTGGAGAATTTTAATTTACTGACAGAATGAAATATAGTCTCATCACGGCAGGTGCAGCAAGTGCCAGGTGCTGTTCACAATATTGTCTTTGAATTTATGTGTTTTCGAAACATTGAGAGGATGTGAAGCAGCTGCACTGGCCATGTGGAGAGAAAGCAAAGAGCTTTTAATTAGCAATAAGAGGGCTGTTAATTTCTTTTAGGAGCCGTCTTTGCTTTGCACTCATATTAGAATCTCAGCAGGAGCTCTGTGGAGCCCCAAACATACAAAGGAAATCAAGTAAGCCATGTGTTACAGCAGATTTAAAGCAGAAGTGAAATAAGGGTCTGGCTTTCAGCTAAAGAAACTCTTGGCAATTTTGCTTCTCAAATTGAGAAATGAGATTCACAGATGAGGGACTGCACAAAGCTTTTAAAATCTCAGTCAAATCGTTAACCCAAGTGGTGCATGATATAACACTCAGAGGTCACAGAACAAAAAATGTAACAGTACCGCAAAAAAAAATACTGTAGTTGTTTGGGCTGAAGTAAATGCTGGAGACCAAACACTGAGGTAAATCAGAGTCTGAGAAACCTTACATGAAACTACTTCAAAGATACTAAACCACTGGCACAAATACCAACTTTGGCTTTGACAAAGAGTTTGATGTTTTTGAAGTCTGGCACTAAGTACTGCCAAGGTCCAGTCTCTCTGGAAAACATACGGATGACTTTCCATTAAAGAAAGCCAGAAGAAAGTGTAACTTGTATTGGTTTTGATTCTGTCAACCTCAAAAAGACAAAAAAGTATACTTTTTCCAATGTAAATTTACTTTTATGCTAAGGGCTTTAAAAAGTTCTTTTCAGCACTTAAGGGCCACCAGTGACCTACTTGTCCTTAATTTAGGGACTTTCTCAACTGAGTTTGAAAGATTTGAAATCTGAGGTGATGTTCCTCCTCCTACCGAGATAAATGCTAAATTTGTGTGATATGTTATTGGATGACAGGGAAAATGAGTTATGAATGTGTAAACAGTCTGATTTAAAACTCACTGAGGTAAGGGTAAGTTAAAACTTTTCCAGGTATTTTAGTAAGTTTGCTGATTTCTAAATCCAGTTATGCTCAATAGTTTCTATTTGATAACCAAGAAAATACAGAACAGCACTTACTGTACATAGGAGGTGTCTGTTTAATATTTTCTCAGGATCCCATTCTTAAATGAGATTTATTTATATGTTTACCTTTATGTTGTATCAAGTATTATTGTGGTGCAGAAAGTTAAACATGTCCATGAGTCTTTACAGAGTAGGGAATTAAATATTAAATTAATGCAAATAAGAATGGTATATTAGGTCAGGACTGCAGCTTTTAATTTAATCTTTCATTACGCAGCAGCAATTAGCATACTTAATTTATGGTGACACAAAAAATTAAATGGAGAACAACTGATAATGTATCATATCCCCACGGACAGCCTTTCAAGATATGACAGGAGTCTAATAAATGACTTTGTCAAGTCAAATGTCCATCTGTCTTTACATTCTTACCTAGCATATAGTAGTAATGTGCTATTTGGATTTAGCCTATTTTTGTAATATCAGAAAATAATAAGCAATTTCATGTATTGATTTTACAACTGTATCAAAGACATATAAGGATAAATAAATAAGGGTTAATTAGCCTGCCTTCTGATGCAATGTAAAAAATGTGGGTTTTGTCATTAGTGAAGTTGAACAGAGGGATACAACATTAGCCACTAACTATTTTTGTATTGTCATGAGACAGTATATTATATATTTA
>NW_009208890.1:0-7824 GCF_000690835.1 Fulmarus glacialis
TATTATATTATATTATCTCTCCTGATCTTCTGGCATCCTAAACCAAGGTTTGCAAGCAGCATTTAGCAAGCTTGATCTCAGCATGCCAGTGAATTAGGACTCACTCATCAGATACATCCTTCGCCACTAATTTGCCCCACTTGCTTTCTAGTTTTGAGCTAAGGCTCCAAGCAACTAATTAGTTATAAGGCAACATCAGCACCTGCATAAGTTTGCAAAAATATTCAGGAGCAAAATAGACATCTGAAGGACTTGGAGATCTGTAAGCTACGTATCAGCTGAAATGACAACCTTGAAAATGCTGGTATTTTATCAGGTGTCTAACTGAGTGTACAGGCTTATGCCCAAGAACTTAAAGAGATGGGCCTTGGAAGCTGGAGTCTAGCCAGGTTCCTTGTAGAAAAAAAATGAAAAGGAAAAAAAGTATGTGATTTTACAATACAAATAAAAGCTACAGGCCACTCATGGCAGGGATATAGGGGGGCAGACTGATGCTCCCTATCATCTGCATGCCAAGGAATTTAGGGGCTGGTATGGGCTCTGACAAAACATCCCTGATGAAATAGAAACATTATTCACCTACTTTCTAAGACACACGTGTTTTAGATAAAATAATATTACTTCTCTGTTATCAGGGCACATTTACAGTGTAAATGATATGCCAAAGTAGTAGCTGAATATTCAAATGTGTCCAATAATGCACAAAACACATATTTTTCAAGGTATCGCTATCTTTTATTTTCACCACTGTTTATTGTTTAAGACTTAGACAAATATATCAACTTTATGCAAGAAAGATGTTTAAATTATAGAATTATAGCCAGCAATTAAGAAGTGGGGTAGACTGTTGAGGATATTGGTAGAAAGTGAACATGTAGTTCACATTCTATATATAAAACAGATATGAATGTCTCTGAAAACCTGAAACTTTTTTATTTCTACTATTAAAAGCCCCTGGAATGGATAATATATTAAAAGACCCCAGAATAGAAACCGCATAACAGGGGTTGGAATACAAACTACATTTTGTAAAAGGTAGGACTGAATGGTAGAAGGCATTTTGAATATTTAAAGAGTTGCTGTATACACCAGAACAGGTAACAATTTACTTAATACTTTAAAAAGTAGACTGTCCTGACTTTTACTTTGATATAGGATGAAGCGACATTTAGAAACATATGATTAGAAAAGGGGCAGCCACTGTATATTGACAAAGGGAAAACTATAGATAACAAAATCTGTTGGAGTATATTGCTTAACTGGAAGATTAAGTGGAAACAGCTGAAATACTTGGGCTTTTTGGAAGTTTCTGACATTGGAACAAACAGAAATATCCTCCACCAGGTGAGTCAGCACAGTCAATAGGACAGGAGTATTACCAAGAGATTAAACACAGAATACCTGCAAACTGCCACTATAAAGATGGAGGAGAGCAGGTCTGCTGTGTAATGTTCATTTGTGTGCAAGCTTGGAGAAGGTCTGCTTTCAAAATGAATTCAATAAACACAGGTAACGTAATTTCAGTCAATGGTGCTTCTAAGTGAATACATGATTTATGTAATTGTATGAAAGTGAGGAATAGAAAGTACAAAGCCTAGGAATCAAAAAAAGTAACAGAGTTACAGTGAGATTGAAGTGCAATGCAAAATGTCAGTGACAACTGCAATGTGTTACTTCATTTTGTTTTCTACTTTGGTGACAAAAATGTGTTGAAAGAAAAAAAAATCTGTTATAAAGAGAGGTGACATCTAGTAATACTGTATGTATACATTGCTAGTTTGATGAAATACATTAGTCATTGGGTACACTATATGAACACAGAAATTATAGTTGATCTAGTTTAATATATATGTTAGATAAAATTATGAAGACTATATAAAAGTACAAGCATGTTCGGTAATGATGACAAAGATATCAGCTTGTCATGTAAATTAAGAAGAGGCAGGTGCAACTGATAGTTGTAGATGATAAACTACAGTCTTTTACAAAGTGACAGACACCATTTCTCCTGGCTAAATTAGAAATAATATTTGAATGTCCTAAGAATGTGAGAATGACCATTTTTGTCCCTTCATTCTCCTTTCATCAGGCTAAGTAAAATTGGGGAAAATCATTGCATTTAAAACTTCTTCTGAGTTAATCAGTATAGTCTACAGAGATTTCAATCAAGTCTTAGTTCAACATTTCTCTTCTAAAGGGATGCCTTTTCTGTTGAATTTCTGTCATAACCAGTAAGAGGTCTTTTAAGGATTTCATGTCCTGTCACCTTTCTATTTTTAGAAAAGATGGCATTGTCTTTTTCACCCTTTGGCGTTTACACAGAATCACAGAATGGTTGAGGTTGGAAGGGGCTTCTGGAGGACATCTCATCCAACCCCCTGTCTCATCTCAAGCAGGGCCATCTAGAGCCATTTGCCCAGGACCATATCCAGATGGGTTTTGAATATCTGTCTCCAAGGATGGAGACTCGACAACCTCTCTGGGCAACCTGCTTCAGTGCTCAGTCAACCTCACAGTGAAAAATTCTTTCCTGATGTTCAGAGGGAACCTCCTGTGTTTCACTGTGTGCCCATTGCCTCTTGCCCTGTCATGGGCAGCACTGGAAATAGCCTGGTTCTGTCTTCTTTACACCCTTCCTTCAGGTATTTATAGACACTGGTAAGATCCCCTCTGAGCCTTCTCTTCTCCTGGTTGAACAGTCCCAGCTCTCTCAGCCTTTCCTCATAGGAGAGATGCTTCAGTCCCTTCATCATCTTAGTGGCCCTTCACTGGACTCTCTCCAGTAACTCCATCTCTCTCCTGTTCTGGGGAGCCCAGAGTAGGCTGAGGGTTTTCATGGGGATATGTTGCTGACCTTCTGTGGTGGGTTAGCCTTGGCCCGCCCAGCTGCTCACTCACTCCCCCTCCTCAGGAGCACAGGAGGAGAAAATAGGATGAGAAAGCTTGTGGGCTGAGATAAAGGCAGGGAGATTGCTTACCAGTTACCCTCAGGGGTAAACAGACTCGACATGAAGAAAATTAATTTGATTCATTGTCAATTAAAATAGATTTGGCTAGTGAGAAACAAAAAGACAAATATTTAAACACCACCTTTCTTCCCCCCTTTCCCAGGCTCCATTGCACTCCTTCACTCTCAACTCCTCTGCCCTCTGCCGAGTAGCACAGCCGATCAGGGGTGGGCTTAATCGTCCATAACAGCTCCTCTCTGCCACTCCTTCCTCCTCACACTCTTCCCCTGCTCCAGTGTGGGCTGCAGTCCTTCAGGATAATCCTGCTTCGGAATAGGTCCTCCATGGACTGCAGTCCCTGTCAGTAAAACTCTGCTCCTGTGCCTGGAGCACCTCCTCCTCTGACCCTGGTGTTACCCCTGCTGGTTTTCACTCTTGTTTTTCCTCTCCTCCTCTGCCTGTCCAGCGTTTTTTGTCCTTTCTTAAATATGTTTTCCCAGAGGCACCACTGGCTTGGCTGATGGGCTCAGCTTTGCCTTGAGGTGGGTCTGTTGGCTGACATGGCTGTGTCCTGCATGGGGCAGCCAGGACCTCTTCTCAGAGGGCACAGAGGGCACCCCTGCATCCCCCTGCTGCCAACAGACATGCAGTACACCTTCCCTGGTCTTATGCAGCTGCTGTGTCAATGTTGGCACCTCTACTTCTCTGCCCTCCAGTCCCATGCCTGGTGTGTAACGGGGATATCTCCTCCTGCTGACGTCTCAAGGTTGGGGAACCCAGCCAGAGATGGAAAGCTTTCGCTGAGCACTTGCTGGCTGCCATTCCTAGTAACTGAATTTAGGCACTTAAATACTTTCTGAGGGTTTGGCTCTAGGTCATTTCTGGAAACTTAACCCTTACTAAGAAATTACAAATTATACCCTCTAATGAGCTTTGGTTCACTCAGGCCTAGGGAGCTCTCCTTTTCATTTCAATGGGGGTTTGCTCAAGTACAAGGAGAAACCTCAATATATGACCTTGTGTTTCTATTCTTCTTTCAAAATTCCCACTGAAATGTCCAAGGATTTTATTGTCCCTCTGCTGTTAAACTGAGAGGAGAAGCTTGAGAAGTGCCTTTCATTTACTTAGAAGTTTCAGTTGCAGAGAATTGTGCAGACTTGGATGACTCTGACTAGTATTACATGAAACATCTTTGATCTTCTTTGTTTCCTTTTTCTTTATTTCTTACATTTAAAAAATAAAAAGCCAAACAGAACCAATCAGAAAACCCCATCCATTTCTGAGTCTGATGGACAAAGAATTTGAGAATAAAGTGAAAATATAATCAGAATTACTTGAAATGTCATGGACTTCAAAATAAAAAATACTGGGATAATTCCCATTCCAGATCAAAAGTCAAAACAAACTTGTTTTTCAGTGGATCCCACTGTGATACTATGATTGCTCTTGATAGGACTGAAAGGTATAGCAAAGAATAGCAGCTCTGCTATTTATAACCTTTTTTTAAATTATTTTTTACTCCTGTGATTGATTCTACAGCACCAAGGGTAAGAAACATGATTCAGAAATCCTGAAATTCTACGTGTTGGAGCGGTTATTCCTATTGCACGAATACAATAACTGTGGAGCTCCTAGTGTGGAAGTGGAGCACAAGGAGCTGCCAGGGGTAAAGACCCAGAAGTACGTGGTGATAAAAGCGTACTAAAGTGTAGGACCCTGCAGAGAAGAATCAAGGACCCTGAATTAGGTGCCTGTAGCCTCATGATTAATGCAGGCTTCTAGAGCACAGCAAGCATGGAGCTTAATCTCTTGTATTTGGTGAGGAAATTTAACCGAGGTCTCCCACCTGCTGAGAGAGCATTTTATATAAAATCGGTTATTTTCTATGCTCATTTCTTTAAAAGAAGTATTCCTGGCTTCCAGGAAGACAGAAGCACCTGCATCACACCTCAAGAGAGATGTCAAAAGTCTACGGAAAGGAGAGGAAAGGGAGGCTGTGAAATCTGCTTTCCATGAAGTTTTGGTTTTGTTGCCTATTTCTAGGTGGTTGCCTGCTTAATCTTGGCTTTTAAAGATTGTTATTGTAACACACCTGCCTCTTCCATTGTATTGCACTGGGGTCTATGGCTCTGGTATCTGCATGAGTAACCAGAAGGGAGAGGGCAATGGTGGGAGGAGGGAAAGCAGGTACCTAAAAGCTGTCTGCTGCAACTTTGACATTTGCATGCCCATCCTCTTCACTAAATCTAGTTCTTAGTCCCTTTCTCCCAAAACTGAAGGAGAAGGTCAGCATTATGGTTGAAAAGTGGCCCTCCCTGGGAGACTGCCACCACCACATAGACTGTACTCCACTCACAGAGGAGGGATTGCTCATCTCCCACTTGTTGGCTCTGTTCCATGTTTCATAAAAGGGTCACCACACTGAGAACAGGGAGCAAAACGAGTGATGTCTCCCTAGCCCAGCAACTGCAGGGAGGGACCCGATTCCCTGTTTCCTGCTCCCATAATCATATTATTTATGATTTATCCAGTTACTGTTTCACGTAAAATGCACACAAATTCCATGTTCAGGAAGCGGAGTTTGGACTGTATTTCAGTCACCATTTCAAAAACACTGCTCTCCTTTTTGCATTCCCCACCCACCTTATTATTCCATGAAACGTGGCTTTGTTTCCATAGAAGGAAATGAGAACTCCCTCCCTTCTCTTCCATCTGCCTTCCCCCTTGTAAATAGCTTTTTTGCTTGGGCACTTTTCTACGAAATGGGAGATGTGGTTTAAAGCACCTCTGAAATTTGGAGAGAAGTTCTCTAAGCATTACTTTACAGCCTGAAGAGGTGATGCTGCCACCTCCTTCAGCGACTGCTGATGCACAGAGCTGTGCCTATCAGAGCAGACCCTAAGAGAAAGCAGTAAGAGGAACAGTTTGTGGGTTCCAGCGTAAGACAGGTCACCTAACCTTGACAAGACTAAGGACACTTCAGATATATGAAGAATCAAAAAGAGGTGAGTCAGGGGCATTAACATTAAAAATACAGGTGTCTACAGGCACTGGATGCCTTGAAAGATAGTTGGCAGATTTTGTGATGATTTTGAGGACTGAAGTTTTGGATTTAGGCATATAGACCCCACTAAAGTCCCACTTTATTCATCTAAATCCTTTGGGGTCTGGAACAAAGGGCACCAATTACGCAAACCATGTAGCTGACATTTGCCTTGGGGGTAAGTGCAGAAAGAAGCATAAGAGAAAGGAAGCTTGAAATAATGACAATTACCTGCTTTGAACATTAAGATGAAGGAAATGCAAGCTTCACTATTTGAGCTTTTATATTTGTTTGAAAGATTCATTCTGTTATCTCTTTTAAAATGTGGCAGTGAAAACAGTAAATGTAGGAGTAAAAAAAAAGGTGGGAAAAATTAAACCTGTATGTCCAGAGTCTAAGTCAGAAGTGCCTAGTTGCTGCTGTTTACAACTTGTAGATTTGTGTGTATAAAAGGTAGCTAGATGCACAACTGCACTGAATTAAATGTATTTGTAGAGATATAAATACAGATGCATTTGTCAGAATTTGCACTTTGAATTTCTTAACTTTGAAGCTGTTACTTCATTTACTTTTGATTGTTGCCTGTTTAGCGATGAGACAGGACTGTTTGCTCTATGTGTTATATTACCTGTCAGCCACCGTCATTATGGAGCTCTGAATGGAGAAAGAGTCCATGGAATATTATAAAGGAAAAGTAATAATGAATATAGACGATCAGTGTTAGCAGCACTTACTGCTGCCCCAGCAGCTAAGCAGCAACATGTTCATTAAGTTTCTGGGTTATGTTCCCTGTTTCTTCAAAGTAAGTGCAATAATTACCAAACAGGTATTTCTGCCCTAGTCATGCTCCAGCCACAACTAAAACGTAAGGTTGAAGTGAACAAATTCACTTCACAAAATCCATTTCTGGATCACCCAGACGGCATCCCCCTGGGCCACGAGCAGTGGAGATCAGAGGACCACCCTTTTAGGTACAAACCATTTAGGCAGGGCATAGCTAGAAGAAATCAAGAACCTGGGGAAAGCCAGCATACTGCCATAGTGGGTAGGCAGTATGATGACAAATGTCTGTCACACCAAAACAAAACAATGACCAAAGAGGGAAACACAGCTAAAGGTAATGGAGTAGAAAATAATACTGCAGGCATAATAATGCCTTTATGCTCAGGTGGAATATTGTGTCCAGTTCTGGACAATAACAGCATGACAGGTTCATGGGCAGGAAAATGAAATGCTGAGAGAAGAAAGATTTCTGTATAAGAAGTAAGTCATTTTAGAAAAGAGAGTCATTTTAGGTAAGAGATGAATAGCGTGGGTACATTGTGAGTAGGACTGAGGTGCTTGTTTTTCTTTCCCCTACCCAAAGAACAGCTCTGGAATTTTCCACATTGTCTGAAGGCACTGCGTTGAGAGGAAATACTTGTTTTCACACAATGCATAATCAACTCCTTGCTGAAAAACAGCATTATGCCCATGAGGTTTGTAAGACTCAAAGTACATGTTGATACGGCTAATGAGAAACACCATCGTTGCTGAACATAGCTTCCCAAAAAAAGAATAAAATCCTTCGTGCTCCAGTGCAGAAGGCAAAGACAAACATTCAGAAGCCAGGGAGAAACTTTCCTTAACATGTAAGAAACTAAAATATGAATTTTTACAACTCAGAGAGAGTTTGCTAACCTGAATGGAGCAGCGCTCTAAGTTCCTACATAAAGATGAGCAGCTTTGTGAAGGGCTTTCTATTTAAAGAAAGTACATAAGTAGATGATCAGCCTTCAACATATCAGAGTACCCCTTAAACTCCCAGACCTGATGCACAATTAAGGTTCAGCA
>NW_009208890.1:7855-13511 GCF_000690835.1 Fulmarus glacialis
GCTTTACCCCACCAACAAGGACGAAAGAGCTCTGGTGCTGGAACAAGGAAATGATGTTCTGATCAGCTGGTTTTGCATTGCCAGTATTTGCATTGGTTTCAAGTCAAGAGTGTTTGCAGCATTAGATATATCTAAAAGAGATTTAGAAGCAGCTGTGATTGTTTTTTTTTTAAATATTGCTGTCATGTTTCATCAGATCTGCCAAGCCTCAGCTAGAGGAATTAACCAGGCAATTTGGCATAAGGAAGGAAGTGGACCAGGATGTGTCTAAAACTTGTCTCCCGAAAGTCACCAAGCGAGCAATGCTAGTGCTAATGTTCCTTTTTCCAAATGCTCAACAGCCATGAAAAGCATAAAAGAAAATGACATCTGGTGGATAAAATGTACATTTCTTACAACAAAAGCTTCTATTTTTTTATATTTTTTCATTTCTGTCTATTGTCTTCTTACAATGTAAGTCACATATCAAGGATTTTTAATTATAATTATTTTGAAATAAAAATGCCAAGTTACTTTTCTGATAAAAACTAACAAACTAACCAATAAACTCTTTAGCAATAATTTAAGCTTCAAATTGAAGTAATTTTAGTGGTGTAATACATGTTCTGTTTTATATTTAGAGAAGAAATTTTCAATACAAAATAATATTTCTACATTGCAGAGCTTAGAGTATTTCAAGGCAGGAGGTTAAGCCAGAAATCTCATTACCAGGGGCTGCCGTCTCTTCACTATTCATTGTTCTTTCACATTCTCAGCAAAATCATCCCTAACAGATCATAGAATCATAGAATCATAGAATAGCTTGGGTTGGAAGGAACATTTAAAGGTCATCTAGTCCAACTCCCAAGATATCCAGCCAAGGGAAAATACTGTCCCTTCATGCAGTCCTAGAGCAGTCCTTAATGACAACTCTGACTTCATTCTCATGAGATTGGTTGTCCTCTCCTGGGCAATGTATCCGGATAGTCCCAAAGCTGTGCATGTAGTTATGTCCCTAGTATAGGCAAAATTTACTTGCCCATCAGACTTCTCTTTTCTACATACGGACTCATTTACTACTGTGGAGAAAAGGCTTTTGTATGTATTCCTGTGGTTTTGCAGTGAACTTCTCATCAGTTTTCTCCTGAAAAAGACAATGAGCAGTCCTGATGCAAAAAGAACATATTTTTAAAAGAATAGGTCTTCGGAATAACTTAATATGAATAATCAGCACGTTAAAAAGTGCCGATGTTTTCTCTTTTATTTCTTCTACTCCCTCCTGCTCAGTTTTTATTATCTTTGAGAAGAACTGTGTTAGTTATGAAATTGTCCCTTTTGAAACCTTAGGGGTTTCTTTTGCTATCTAAAATTTTTATCGCTTAATAACTCCTTGTGCTTCCTTTCTAGTTACCTTGAAAGATTTCTTAGCAAGACTGAGCTGAATATTAGGTTTGGGACATGCCAGTATGTTCTTTCTTTCTACATGAAGGATGTGATTCTAAAGCAATTCCATTTGTTGTCATTTGCAGGCTACATGTTTTTCTCTGTTGCAACCTTTTCTCAATTCTCTGTGTGTTTGCAGAAAGAAATGTATACTTATTTTATTCTCTCCCTATGTTTGGATGTTTTTTCTTTTCACTTTTTTTAATAGATTCCCCAAATCAATTTTCTTCAACCTTTTCTCAGCATGTGATTGAGAGTAAAACTCTAAATTGCTTTTCATTTATATTAACATCTTCTTTTCTCTCTCAATGAGTGTGCTTCAGTCTCAGAACCTAATCTCTCGGATTTTCATTTTCTTCGCACTTCATTCCATATGCTGTTCTGGTAGCTTCTGCATTGTTTTGGAATAAGCCAAAAGTTTCTCACAGCAATATAAATCACAGGAAGGTTTCCCTTGCTTTCTGAAGGGTGGTTATCAGAACATGCTCAGTGATCTGCATGTCAGGCTCATAAGAAGTTTATTTGCTCATTTAAAGGATACAGAAAACCAGGAATTTCTCTAGCAGCTTTTTAAATGGCAGATACATTCTTCAAATAAGCCATTTCTCTTTCAGTGAGAATATAAATCTCTGACATGGCTATCCAGAGTGTCTTTTCTGAGCTAGGCACTGATTTTTCTTAGTTATTTTTGTGTTTTGTTATGATATGGTGATGACATAAAGCTTATTTCTCCTACTTTCCTTGAAAGTGGGAAACAGAAAGTTTTTCTGTATTTTTTTCTTTTCATTGTTCCTCACATTTCATTTATCATTTTAACAAGTGAGTGAATGCATTCACTTTTATAGTTAATGAAAATTTTACATCAGTACACTATTTACTGTTATGTAGAGGCACATGTTTTAGGAATATGGAAAGATAGGAATAGAAAAGTTGGTTGGGATGAATTGTTCTTCCAACCCAGCATCCTGCCTCTCACAGCACACAGGCTTTAAGGAACATTCCTTAAGGCACTAAAGTGCAGGAGTATTCACAGTGGACAATTATGAAAAACCTTGCCCACAGAGAGAAGTTTGTCTTCATTAGTTAATAAGTTAGTTTGGAGACATGGTAAATTACTTACTATTTTTACTGATATTGCTGATGTCTAAATGTACATGCTTGCAAACTCTTGTGCTTGAGCTCTGGGAGGGTGCATTATCAGTTTATATCCAAAACGTACATCTTTGTGTGCTAAGCCTATCTTAATGGCAAGTGATAATAATTTACTTCCCTTCCTTCTCCCAGTCTCCACAATAAATTTGCCTGCCTGACTCTCATCTGAACCAAGCACGGCACCGAACTCGGGAGCCACGTCTCACTGCCTGGGATAACAGAGCTGGGGCTGCAGAAGGACCCGCTGTCCTGAGGACAGCGATGGGGTCCCAGGCTCAAGGCACTGGGCACCATAGGAGGGGCAGCAAAGGCATTCGGGGTCCCTCTGCAGTCTGAGAACTGCCTAAACCATCATAGAAATGGGGCCTGCTCTCCTTGTCTACGTATGTACTTAAATGGTTCCAGAGCAGAGCTAAACCTTAAGGCTCAGTGGCAGTGAGATCTACTATTAAGTTTTGCATACTTTTTTTTCCCCTCAGGGTTATGTTGATTGACTTTCAGTTTCACGAAAGACTTGCTTATTCCTGTATTAGGAGAAAATGTAACTATAAAGAAAAGTACAAACATTTTTTTCACATAGCATTTGGTATTTTATACAGTCTTGTCATATCCTTTTAAATTCATCTCTTTCCCAAGCTAGGCAATCTCAGTCTTGGAAATCTCTCATCATAGAAATTGTGCCATGCTCTTAGCAATTTTCATCACCTATTTCTACATCTCCTTTATCTCTTTTTCAAATAGATTGACCAGGATTGAGCGCATACTGTAGCTGAGGGCACATCACTGACATAATACTTTCAGAAAGACAGTCTGCCCCATCCTTTTACACGATAATATTTTATTTGTTGCTTTGGGGTTTTTTGACCACTGCTGTACAGATCTTCATTCCACAGCATTCACTGTAAATTAGGAAAGCAGAACCTGTCTGACTTGTTCAAATAGCTGCTTAGGATCTCAATATCACCTTATAGACAATACAGTATTTCATCTGTCATCATGTTGCTCGCTTGTGTCTCTGGCATTCCCTGCCCTTTCATTTACCTTAGGTTTTATCTTATTTTGCAAAATGCTGTTTTGTTCTTCTCCTCCATTTAGAAGCATGCCCCACACCATTAATGTAAAAAACACCCTGCTTCCAGACTGTTTGTTAAAGGAGATGGTCAACACGGACAGAGTTACCACAGGAATTTGTGGTTCCACATTGCCCATCTTAAACTTATTTTGAGTTTTATTTGAGTGGTTCAGGTGTGAAAACTTGATGCTATCCAGACACCTAGCAGCTTGCCAGACCCTGTCAGCCTAGTAAAGCACTTGTGTACCCAGAAGGATAACCTGGAGATGTATGAAGGTATAGGTGGCAGTGCCAGCTAGAGCATCTGCTTTTCATGTCATCGTGAGAAGGTATTCCTGTCTCACTGATAACCCAGGCAGGACTACATGCAATTTTTTTTTTTGATTCGGTGTCTGACATGACATATCCTGTTTGATTCACATGTTGTAAATTTCCAAAGCTGCTATCAGGTTGTTTTTTTTCTCTTCAAATACTTTTTGAGCTGTCATTTCTTTCTTGAAAGCAATCAATTTTTAACAAAAATTCTTCTATTCTCATAAGAAAGCAAAATAAAAGAAATAAAATATCTCTCTTCCTTTGCTTCTTAAGAGAAAAAAATTGTGTGTGTGTGTATGTGTGTGTATATGAAATTTTTGGTGTTTGCCTTATTCATCTTGATTTTTGTTTCAAAGAAATAAAATCACTTGGTTTTGTAGGGACAGTTGATACTAAGGTTTTTGCTACACAGCATTGAATGCTGTTAACAAAACCTGACAATGTTCTGAGTTTCTAGGAAACGTATTGTCATCTTCATGCTTGGATGCCTGAGACT
This sequence comes from Fulmarus glacialis, assembly GCF_000690835.1. Lineage (NCBI taxonomy): Eukaryota > Metazoa > Chordata > Aves > Procellariiformes > Procellariidae > Fulmarus > Fulmarus glacialis. Next base: position 12,313 of record NW_009208890.1, read on the forward strand.
AGGTATTTTCTACATGTTGCTATTATCCATCCTAAGGGTAGTTCTGTTGTTGGCTTTGCCATCTCACTCTTGTAAGTGCAATTCTGAATCAATGGGTCTTAACATCGTACCCATGTTGTGGGATAGTTTGACATACCTGGTGATTCCTACAGTCAAAACCAAAAGTTAGCCTTCAGTCATATGCTTTCTTGGATGCTACAAATAAGCACCTAATTTTGATATCCATATTTGCAAAAGGAGAAAACAGTCTGTAAATAGCTCATAAGAGTGGTCAGGCCTTGGAACAGGCTGCCCAGGGAAGTGGTTGAGTCACCAACACTGGAAGTATTTAAAAGACGTGTAGATGAGGCGCTTAGGGACATGGTTTAGTGGGCATGGTGGTGTTGGGTTGACGGTTGGACTTGATGATCTTAGAGGACTTTTCCAACCTTAATGATTCTATGATTCTATGATTCTGTGATTCTATGATAATACAAAAAGGACTTTATCCTAAGTCTGCCTTTGCATTGAGTGGATTTCATTTAGAAATAGTGTTTGTCACTCAGTAAATTCACAATTCTAAATACCGTAAAGGAAGTAGGAAATTTTATATAAGAAGGAGATTAAAATCATCTGTATATTGATAAATAATCTTAATTCGCTTTCTGTTTCCACTTTCGCAGAAACGGTCTACACCGCGTAGGCATCTGTTGCACTCCTTTAATTCCTAAGACATGCATTGACTTCTCTAAGGTTGAGATTAGTACAGATTATCCGGTCTTGGACATATAACCCTGACATGCTGATAGAACCCTGATTTCCCCTATAAGGCTATTAGCTCCTTAAAGATATTCAACCAAAAAATCCATAGCGTGTATAGTGCTTCCAAGATCTAGATTTCCCTTATTTCATCTGGCAATGTTTCATGATCAAAATAAAAGCAACTTTTAAAATGAACAAGTAACGGTGCTGACATATATATTAAATTGAGAACAACTGGCATTTAAAAGAGAAAAATCAGTTTTTACTTTCACTTGTAGTTGAATCAATGGAAGTTTTTTCCTGTTGCTTTTTTTTTTCTCTTTCCTTTCAAGAACCACTGAAAAGAGAACAAAAAAAAGGCTCAAAGAATAGAAAAGAGTAAATGATGGATACCAGAACGTCTAATCCCTTCTTCTCTGTAAGTTTTAGTCAGGAGAAATGCTTTAAGTGCTGGGGGG
>NW_009208891.1:0-1543 GCF_000690835.1 Fulmarus glacialis
CCCCGGGGCGCAGGCAGCCGCGAGGCCAGTGCCATGCCGGCATCCGCGTGTCTGCCAGGGGGAGGAAAGAGCGGAGAGGAGGGAGAGCCCCGCTCTGAAGGTGCCTCCCAGCCCAAAGAGAGCAGGTGAAGGCACAGGACCCCTGCCAACAGCCGCCTCCGCTTCAGGCAGGGCCCAGCAGCGCCCACCGCCCCCGGCACCTCCGCAGGGAGCCGCCCAGGCAGGTACCTGGGACCAAACCCAAGGAGGCTTTTGAGCCTTCGCTTGGGCAGACAGCTGCCTTCATGTCCAGGCAGGAGACGGGCAGAGGAGAGCTGCGGGCAAGGTCCTGGGAAGCCCCCGCTGCCCCCCGGCCTGGTGGTACCTGGAGATGTTCCTCGATGTCCTTCCTGTCGTAGGTGATCCCGCTGGGCGTGATGCAGGGCTCTCTCATCAGCTCAAAACTGATCTTCCCGCACAGGTAGTCAGGGATGTCCCGCTTCTGGCTCGAGAGAAGCAGAGCTGGGTCAGGAGGGGCCGGGCGAGCCCAGCATCAAAAAAAGAGGGCTGGGAGGTGGCACCGGCTCAGTGGGGGAAGCGGGAAGACGGAGGAGTTGGTAGCACGGACTAAAGCAGGTTTATGGCGAGCAGCTCTGGATGGGGAGAGATGGGAGCGCACGCCAGGGCACACTCACCTTGCTCTTCTCATCCACTTGAGAGAAGAGCTCGTCCATGTCCGCCAGGTATTTGTCCTGAAAGAGAAGGCCTTGAGGACGAGGGGACCCTGGTGTATGGGGGCTACGGGTCCCCAGGGAGAGAGCCCTGGAGCCTCCCACCCCATGGGTGCTGTGGCAGGCAGGTCCTCGGTGGCCCCTCTGCCTTTGCAGCGGCTTAACCGCATGGCAGGAGTGATCCAGCTTAAAAATAACCTGCCTTTGTGGGGCTATTTTTATCCCGGGATTAGTCCCCTGCGCCAGGCCAGCACCCAGACCCACACACAGCTGAGAGCTGCTCGCATTGCACAGCCCTCGGAGAACAACACGTACGGCAGACGGGGGAGCGCAAACGGGCATCACCGCTGCCGGGCTGCCCCAGGCTGGGACAAGAGGTGACGGAGCAGGGACAGCCATCACAAAAGCCCTGCAACAGCAGCTCGAGCCACAGAATGAAGGCTGAGAAGCCATGCTCTGCCCCGGGGTCTCCTGGCTTTCACCTGCACAGCCGCAGCCCTGCGGCTTCCTCAGCTGCAGCAGAGCATGGGGATGAGGATGGGGCGAGGAAGCCCCGGCTTGTTTCCATGAGCAGCCCCGGCCCCCTGGCTCACGTGTTTGGCCTCGATGCTGGCCAGCTGAACTCGGCTCCGGCTCTCGTCCGCGTTTTCTTCCTGCTGCGTCTTTCGGCACTCGGCCAGCTCCCTAGGACAGAGCGGGGGAGATCAGAAGCAATGGAGGGACGCTATCGCTCCCTTCCCTGCTGCTGCTGCCCTAGCTGCAGGGCTCTGCCTGCACCTCCAGGAAGGCAGAGGCACCATGCGGAGCTGTGACAGCTTCACGGCACTAAAAAA
>NW_009208891.1:1708-2087 GCF_000690835.1 Fulmarus glacialis
TACCTCTCCTTCTCTGCCATGATCAGCTTGGTCAGGTAGGAGTGCAGCTCGTTCTCCTGGTTGATCCGCTTCTCCTCGATGCTGTTCCAGCGTTTCTTCTTAGCGATGCGCAGCGCGCTGGGGATGTCATCCCCGAAATTCAGCCGCTGCTCCTTGGCGAGGTTGTAGGCTGGGAAGGGAAAGGGCATCTCGGAGCTGGCACCGGCTTCCCTCTCGCTGTCCCTGACCCTTTCCTGGCGGATGGGCAGGGGGAGAAACACCGGCACCTGCAGGTTGGCGATGGCCTCGTCGTAATTCTCCATCTCCATCTGGCACTGGCCCAGGAAGAAGTGAGCCTTCACCGACTGGCCGTCCAGCTCCAGGGCTCGCTTGCAGTCCG
>NW_009208891.1:2575-2941 GCF_000690835.1 Fulmarus glacialis
GGGGGGTGCGGTGTGGCAAGGCGAGACTCGTTTTCCAGCCAGTGACGGCAACCGCAAGATGTGGTGACAACAGGGTGACTGGGTGAGCCGGCTGCGCAACGCCGTCACCCTGATGAGAGCCAGGAGTGCCAGCATGGGCTTGCACCCCATGGGGAGCTGAAGGGGGCCCCCATGGGGCACCCTGTTCTGCCCCCCCCCCAGAGGGGACAGCCCCTCCCCGGCACCATGGCCTGGCCGGGGGGCTGGAGCCAGGGTGGGCCAGGGGGAACAGGCCCAGGCTGGGGGCACCCTGGGGGGTGGGCACAGGGGGGTCCAACTCAGGGCCTGGTGGTGGGATATGCCTGGTTGGGGGGGGTGTCTGAGCTC
>NW_009208892.1:0-316 GCF_000690835.1 Fulmarus glacialis
CCCCCATTCTCCCCCTTTTTCTCCTCCCGGTTTTCCTTCCTTTTCTCCTCACTGATTTTTTCCAGTTTTCCTCCCTTTTGCCCCTCACGCTTTTCCCTCTTTTTCTCCTCACACTTCTCCCCTTTTCCCTCCTTCTCTCCACGCTTTTCCCTCCCTTTTCCCTCATTTTCTCCACACGCTTTATCCACATTTCCCCGCATTTTCCCCTCATGCTTTTCCCTCCTTTTCCCCCATTTTCCCTCACACATTTCCCCCCCTTCCTTCCCTTTTCTCCTCACACTTTTCCCCATTTCTCCCCAAGGCCTTTCTCTCTTTT
>NW_009208892.1:369-1179 GCF_000690835.1 Fulmarus glacialis
CCCCCCCCCCAGCCGATGGATTCCCAGCTTACAACAAAGATTTTGTTATTAGTCTCCAACTTGAAATGCTTATTTTCAACATTGTTTGCACATCCTCTTTGATCTGTTCCTTATGTACAATGTTTTCCTCACGCTTTCCCCCCATTTTCCCCTCAAGGTTTTCCCCCCCTTTTCTCCTCACATTCTCCCCATTTTTCCCCTCAGGCTTTTCCCTCCATTTCCCTCCCCTCCTTTCCAGTTCCCCTCACACTTTCCCCGCCCTTTTCTCCTCACACTTTCCCCATTTTCCCCTCAGGCTTTTCCCTCCTTTTCCATTTTCCCCTCACCCTTTTCTCCTCCCGGTTTTCCCTCCTTTTCTCCTCACTGATTTTCTCCATTTTCCCTCCCTTTGGCCTCTTACGCTTTTCCCTCCTTTCCCCTTCTTTTCTCCTCACATTTCTCCCCTTTTCCCTCCTTTTCTCCTCACGCTTTTCCCTCCCTTTTCCATCGCGCTTTTCCCTCACGCATTTCCCCTCCTTTTCTCCTCACACCTTTCCCTCCTTTCCCCCCACCTCATGCGTTTCCCCTCCCTTTTCCCTTCTTTTCTCACCTCACGGTTTCCCCCCTTTCCCTCCTTTTCTCCTCATGGTTTTCCTCCATTTTCCCTCCCTTTTTCCCTCACCTCACGTTTTTCCCTCGCGTTCCCCCCGTTCTCCCTCACGCTCCCCCCTTTTCTCCTCCCACGTTTCCCCTCGCGTTTCCCCCATTTCCCTCACGTTTCCCCCTCCTTTTCCCCTCACACGTTTCCCCCTTTCCCCTCCCACACCCCCA
>NW_009208893.1:0-2858 GCF_000690835.1 Fulmarus glacialis
CCCGTCCTCGGGACAAGGCGGCCGAGCGAGCTCACCGTCACTGCTGGCGCGTGGCTCTCACTGCCAACATCGCCCCTTGGCCACCTAATGGGGCCGGATCACCGCACAAAGGACTTATCGTGTGGATCACAAACGGCAGGAAGGCGAGAATAAATTAACGCCTGAAATGGGAGTGTGCTGAAATCTAACAATATTTTTTTTTTAAGTATGCAGAAAAGCCCCTTCCATATTTTAATTAGAAGCCTTTCAGCAGAGGAGGCAAGGGGCTGCCATTTACAACGGGCTATTGTCAGGCGCACAAAGCAAACCGTTCTGGAGACAAACTGATTTATTAACCTGCGCCTTGCAGCGCTCCCCGGGGCGGGTGAGCCCTGGGCGGTGGGGAGGTGGCAGGGTCGGGCTCCCCTTGCTCTCCCTAGGGTGCCCCGGGGCCAGTGGGGCAGTGCCCGAGGGGACACAGGGGGAGCGGGGATGGAGCGTGCCGCCCCGCTGCTTTCCATCCCTCTGTGTGGCACGGGGCGCAGCCCCTCTCCTCCTCCTTACGGCTCCCATTGATTTATTAATGATTTGGCCAAACAGAAACATTCCTCCAAAGCCCACAATTTAATTTGCTCACCAAAGATGCCAAGTTAGTTTTATTTCTGATTTATGAGCAGGCTCTTCTGTTCCCTTGGCAGCAGAGCAGGGCAGTGATTTATGGGTGTGAGATCAGCTTTGCGGGCGCAGGGAGAAGGTCCCCTTGCTGGGAGCCATCTCTGATGGTGTCCAACAGCAGATGCCTGGAGCATCTTGGTCATGAACAGACTGAGCCATCCCCACCGCTGGCACGGAGAGGACACCTTGGTATTGAACAGCAGAAACCAACTCTCAGCCCAGCAAAGACTATCCATCCCACCCGGGTTTATTGACCCATCCTGTAAACAAATCTCCCCCTGTGCATGGCCCTGAGAGAGGGATGGAAATTAATTCCCATGGGGGGGGATCCCCCTTTGTACAGCCTGTGCTCTCACCCCTGGCTAATTACAGCCTCATTAAGCTAAAGGAAAAGCACCTGCCTGGCACCACCAGCAGACTCAAGCTCACTACAAATCTCAGTGCCTCCCAGTTGTTTGGGCTCTCTGATTTTTGTGGTTGTGGGGTTAATAGGCGATCTATTTATAGCGCTTGGGTCCTCAGAGCAAACTTTGGTGCACCCAAGCAGGGGCAGCACAGAGGCACCCGATGGTTGGGGTCCCAGAGCATCCACGGAGTTTGCTGTTGATGCCCACAGGGTTGAGATTTCAGGTCGGCATTTGTTGGGGTTTGCTGGTTCCAGGTGGATGCTTTTGTTGCAGCACCATGAGGAGGATCTGCCGTGGAAACCCCCTTCTCCAGCCAGCTCTGGAGGTGGGGGAGAGGCTGGAGCAGGACTTGCAGGAGCGTCCAGGCTGTCTCTAACACAAACTGCCTTGGCTCTTGCAAATCCTTCTTTGAACTTTGATTTTCTGTTCACTTGTTCTTCTGCCTGAGGCATTTTGCAATTGTGGGATTGTGAGCAGCTCTGAGTTTCTCTGAGCAGAAGAGATGAGAAGGATCATTTCCTAGCTGTTTATGCTACAGCGTGGTGCCAAGGTCACTTTGGGTGTCTGCCTTATCCTTTTGGACAGTTTTCCTGGCTGAGGTGAACTTCAGACAGCAAGGAGGGAAGAAGCAGACTTCTCCCCGCGCCAGTCGGAAGCGCCTGCGGAGCAGGGTGCAGTTTGAAGGACCTTCCTTTTCTTCGATGTCTTCTGAACTCAAATTGTTGCTTTTTAGTGGAATCTCAAGAGTCCTGCAAAATGGCGGGTAACGGCAGCAGGACAGTGCCTGGGCCAGGTGGGGCCAAGCCCCGGGATGGCCGAGGGGCCGCTTCCTCCCCAGCCACGTGCAGAAGGAGGTTCCAGCACTGCAGCGAGAAGAGCCGAGAGCTTTGGGGCTGGGACGGTGAAGGACCACGAGTGACAGCTGCAGGAGCACTTGTCCTGGCTTTGCTGGTGTCCATGCACACGGGTAGCCGAGACTGACCACCGACCGTCTGAGCACGGGGATCTCCGCAGCGGCAAATGGTGACAGGTAAGATGGCGGGGACCAGCGTGCTGGTGAACGAGGGGGCTGCTGCCTGTCGCCCTTGATCTTTTTTGAAGTTTCAGAGGCAAAGCAGCGCCCGTGGCTTGTGAGCCCGGGGCAATGCTTCAGCACTGCCTCCCCCTCCGTGGGGGGCGGTGGTGGCCCCAGCTCGCCCCATGCTGGGTTTCAGGGAGGGGAACTGGGATGCGGGTTTGTGTCACAGCCTGGCAGGAGCCCCGGGCTCTTCCATGCGCAGAGACGTGCACGTGGCTGCGCGACAGCTTGGGGTGTTACCTGTTCCTTAGCAGGAATATTAAAATGCTGCACGTGCTTGGTCTGCAAATACTCGCCTGCAAAATGTACCCGAAGGGGCAGCTCAGCCTTTCTGCGCTCAAAAGCGAGTCACGGCCAGCTCTGGGGTCCCTCCAGTGCAAACACGGCATGGCTCTGCTGGGGGGTTATGACTTAACCCTGGGGAAAGGAAATTAATGCTGGAAGCTCTTTGGATGTTGGTGTGGTCGGTCCGACAGAATATGGGGCAACTTGGGGCAGAAACCATAAAGCTCTTTATTTTTTTGGTAGGAAAGCAAAGGGGGTATTTCTGGACAGGTTTTGTTACTGCCCAAGTGCTACTGGCTATGCCTCATTCTTCTGTTTAAGTTGTTTGAATTCTTCAGAGTTAAGTCATTTAAATAGTCCTAAACCAGTCTGAATTTGGGGATTTTTCTGGCCATGGTGTGCTGTGAGCGTATTTGCCGTGGCAATTCCCACCA
>NW_009208893.1:2882-3156 GCF_000690835.1 Fulmarus glacialis
GTCCCACCAGGGTCAAAGGTGCTGGATGTGTCAGGTTAGGAAAAAAACCCAAAACAATCCTGAAAAAGTTTAACCGGCGGCTTCCGGATGGCGATTTCCCCCCTTCCCGGGCGGCTGGATGTTCTTCAAACACTCATTTATTTAAAAAAAAAAAAAAAAATCGATTGCATCGCGGCTCCGCGCCCTTTCCCCGGGGGAGGCCTGCCGGGGCTGCTCCGCAGGAGGCGCGGGGGGCGGGGGGTGTCCCCCACGACCCGCGTGGGGGCGATGCCCA
>NW_009208894.1:0-1144 GCF_000690835.1 Fulmarus glacialis
CGTGGTATCGTTCCTCGGGCCCTGGTTCCGTCGCCGTCACCCCGAGCTCAGCCCAAAGGCTTCACCCCCAGGCCGAGCACGGGGGAGACCTGGATTCGCAGGGAGACTTGGCTCCGCTTCGCTGCACGACTGCGGGTGAGTCACTGCCCCGTGTCCTTGCACACCCTGCACGGAGGCAGACGCTGCGCTCGCCTGTCTCAGCCTGGTGGTGGGAGTCAGCGGGCGCTGCCAAGACGCTGGGAAAACTCCGGGTCCTTTTGGGAGACGCTAAACACTGATGCAGCGAGGGCACCGTGCTGGGCACGAAGGCGGCATGTGGCTCTGCGTGTGCTTTCCCCCTGCTGCGACACCGGGTTCAACCCCCTCGCGTCTCAGCATCCCCATCTGCAGCCGGACTCGTGCACTCTGGGGCAGGCCCTTTCCTCCCCCAGCCCCGTGCCTCAGTTTACCTCTCCCGTCGTTGGCCAAGGGGGATCCCCAGGCTCGGACCTGACTGGTGCCACCCGGGCTAATCCCATCCCAGCTGCCAGGCCGCCGACCACAATGTGACTTGTGTTTGTGCTGTGAAGAGCCTGGCCCCTTCCATCCTCTCCTCTCCTTTATTTTTATCCGGTGTCCTTGAGCTGCTGGCATCTCCCCAGCCACTGTGCCGTCCCTGCCAGCCGAGGACGCGGCCTCTTGCCAGGGCACGCGGGTCTCCTTTCTCCTCCGGTCCCCGGCGGGGAAGGCTCTGCCCCAGGCAGGGATGCTCTCCATGCCCAGGGGATGCCACCGGCTTTGGTCTCATGCCAACGGTCGGGGAGGAAGCTGATGGCAGGGGAAAGATTTGCCCCGGCTTTCCCATCTGGGAGCCATCCTTCGCGCACCCCCTTGCCCTCCGTGAGCTTGCCCTCCATCCGGCTTGTTTTCCCTTGCCTAAGGGAGGGCAGCTCCCTTCTGCCTCCCGCCGCAGTGGGGGTCGATGCTTCCCACCGCTGGGGTGTCCGAGGGGGGGGCCAGGACAGATGGGGAGAAACCCTCGCTCGGATGCTGCCCTTCCCACAGGGTGACGCGGACATTGCCACCCACCGGCTGCCTCCGGAGCATCCCCCGATGCTGCCAAGCTCTGCTTACCGGGGCCGTGGCACAGGTCAGGTCACATCTG
>NW_009208894.1:1512-1860 GCF_000690835.1 Fulmarus glacialis
CCCTCCTGCGAGGATCCCCTCGGGCGAGGGTAGGAATAGCTCCCAGCGTGGAGCTGGCAGGAGAGCCCAGGAGATGCTGAGCTGAGGAGACAGTGCGAGGAGGAGGAGCAATGAGGCGAGGAAGGACAGGACCCAGCTCGTGCTTTTCAGCTGCTGCTGCTGCAGTGGGATGGGGACAGGGAGCCTGCAAAAGCAACCCATGGGGAGGCACAAGGCTGGAGGGCTCCTCGGGGGGTTGGGTCCCCCTTCCCTGGGTGACAGCACAGGGGCCAGCCTGGCTCATGTACCCCAGCTCGAAGGAGGGATGTGGGGACGGGGCTCCGGGCAGGCGGGTGCTGGTCCCGATCC
>NW_009208895.1:0-202 GCF_000690835.1 Fulmarus glacialis
AAAAACCACGCGAGGAGAAAGCTCCCCCGTCCCCTGAGGCTAAACCCCGGTGCAACCCCGGTGCTAAAAAAGTCGGTGTTTGTGCGGACCCCCTCCGCTCTCCCCCCTTGCCAGCCAGGCTCTGAGCACAAGCAGATTTAGCGGCACAGAAGGAGTGGGAGCCGTGTCTCTGCTTTACAGCAGAACCAGGAAAGCAACAAGG
>NW_009208895.1:590-889 GCF_000690835.1 Fulmarus glacialis
AAAGCTGCAGCCAGAGGATGACCCTTTAGCTGCTGGGATGCTCCGTAGAGCGGAGTCCAGCATACGCCAGGGGAGGGGGGTTGCACTGGCAAGAAGGAATCCGAAAGAGGAAGATGTCTCCTCTCCAAATCCTCCCTTAAATGGCAGTTCTGCTGTAAAATAGGGTAGGATGGAGCTCAGTATTTGTTTTCTCTGCAGGACCCGAGCGCGGCTCAGCCTGGGACTGCAGAGTCAGGCTGGGCTCCTCACTGACACAGCCCCGCAGCAGCAGCGCTTTCCGCAGCCCCAGCTTGGCTCTC
>NW_009208895.1:925-1271 GCF_000690835.1 Fulmarus glacialis
GGCACGAGGCACGCGGGGAATAATCATCCCGCTCAGCCCCCCCTCGGCTTTCTGCCCCAGCCGCCGGGGCTGGAGGCGGCAGGATGGATGCGTGGGGGACCTGCGAGCCCTCGCTGTGCACCAGGAGATGCACAGCCAGAGCCCCCCTGGCCCCACACAGCTGACGGTCAGGGGATGAAGCAAGTGATGGCAGGACACAGGCAGGAGCTGGAGCAGGGCCAGGCACTGACCATCCCTAGGCGAGCAAGGACACTCCCGTTTGCTCCCCCATCCTAAATTCCCCGGTGCCTTGGGAGCTCCCCCCGGCCCTGCCTGCCCCGTGGGCCCCGCAGCAAACTCCGCCGCC
>NW_009208895.1:1450-4882 GCF_000690835.1 Fulmarus glacialis
CAGCACAAGCAGGATGTGACTCGGGGGTGACGGGGGCCGCCGGAGGGGTGTCACCAGGAAGCGGTACCTGGGGCCCATCCTGTACCCTCCCACCCGCGCTCCTCACGGCCGAGCCCCAGCCCAGCCTCTGCTCCCCCCACAAGTCACCAGGTCCCGTTTGTGTTTCACCACCTAAATTCTCTATTAACAGCACAGTGACGCCTTCTCCCTCCGTCCACCGTAGGGTTTTGCACTCCCACCCTTGCTGGGGCTGTCACCCAGGGCTGTCCCCTCCACCTGGGGTTGTCCCCCCCGCCCAGGGCTGTCCCTGCCACCGCAGCACCCCAGCCCCGTCACCCCATCTGCACGGCAAACCTGATATTTCCCAAGGTTTCTTCAGCACAGACTTGATGGCAGTGGTGGGAGGTCTGGGGTGAAGGGGGGCACAGACGCTGGCTAGACCTTGTTCTTATCCTGCCTCAAACCAGCTGTTGCAGCACTGCAGGAAACCAGAAAGGAGAGGATGAAGGAGGAGAAAAAAACCAAGAGAAATCATTTTTTTCCCCACTAAACACCCAAAGCAGCTTTGCTTTGTTTTTCCCCCGGCTGAGGCCGGCTGGTCCCAAGGTGGCCCCTTCCATGGGTCCTGTCTTCACTGCAGCTACCATCTCCTTGTCCCTCACCTGCCTGTCCCCTCTGCATGACGTGGTCCCTGATGGGGACTCCTCACCTTTCATAGCCCCAGCATGGCCAAGGAAAGCCAACTCAACAGCCACTCCTGCAAAATTACCTGCTTGGGAGGAGAGATCCAGCCCCAGACACAAGCCATGGTATCCAGTCTATTAAAAGGCAAGAAGGAATGAGCAAGGAAACCCCTGGGCAACCCAAAATGCGTTAAAACCATTAAAACCCAAAGACCCCAATGGGCAAGACTGGACACAGACTCACTGGCTTTGTGCCAGTTCACCCCAAATCAAGCCCGGCTTTGGCTCACTCTGGTATGAGTGCGGAGGAGATGGCATTGCGCTGATCCCTCGAGCAAGGGGACCCATTTTACTTCCTCCAGCAAGGGGTCAGGGTCCAACTGAGGTCCCCGGGGTTCCCAGGGCCACCCCATGCTGCTGCAGGGCATAGGGCAGCTTTGCAGAAGGGGTACGGCCCAGGGGACGGGGTGGGAGGTGTCACCCCCCTCTCCTTTGCAGGGGAATGGCTCACACAAGTGTCACGAAAAGCCAGTGCTCAGCAAAGGGCTTTAGCTGGCTTAGCGCCCTTCCACCCAAGGAGTTCAGCTCAATTCCCAACCCCTACCTGCACCCTGGCTCACCAGCCAGCCCTCCACACGGGGAATTATTTTGCCTCTGAAAAATAGAGCAACAAGGAGATGGATCCAACAGTTGAATCTGGTAAAGCCCAAAGCTGGATCAGCTGCTTCCTTGCCACGGGGCAGGACAACAGGGAGACGTCAGCCTGCCGTGGGGCAGAGCCCAGGACACCCAACCTGCTGCACCCCCCGGTAGATAAGGGCATCCCACATCCTTACAGGAAGATGCATGATGGAAAAGACCCCGTTACACAAACAGCTCCAAATCTGGCCCACTGGGCAAAGGCTCCAACATGCTGCAGCTCTGCTTTTCCATCTCTCCATGCAGGCAGGTCAGCAAAGCACAAGGACACGCTCCCAGGGGAGAGAAAGCTCCGAGGCTTCGGAGGGAGAAATGGGAGTGCAGGCATGCAGTTTAGCCTGAAGGCCAGGAGATCCTCCTGGGACATATCTCTGGACCCAGGAGGATGCAGGAGCAAACAACCACATCACAGCAACTCCCTGAAACATCACAGTCGCTCTCTGGGCAATACAATATCTCCGAGGTGGGGCAAAACCTTTATCCTCCATCCGTGATCCAGGAGAGCCTCCATTGCCCAGAAAATATGGGGTGTCTTTCCATGGCCAACATCAACCCTGGCATGGAGGCACCAGCTGTGGGGCTGTAAGGGGACTTGCGCTGTGCTCTACTCACTTGGTCTTTCTTCATCTTTCTAAGAGCTGAGGGGGATTTTGTTTGCTTGGTTTTGGAGGAATAGTAGATTTACTAAAAATTGGAAGATTCAAAAAGGCTGAATCATCCTGAAACTCAGGGTGAAGTTGAAAAATTGTTTGGAATGAAAAAAAAGAAATGAAGAAATACGTGTGTTGGGCAGGAGAGAAGGCTTTGAAGATGTCAAACCATCTTCTTCCATCCCTCGCATGATGAATTGTTGTATTTGGGCATTTTCTAAAAGAATCTTTTTGACTTTTTCATTCCAACATATCTATTTTTTTTTCAGTTCAAAAAATGATCTCAATGTAAGAGAAGAGATCTAGTTAAAATTAGGCAACGCCCAAACATAAAAACCAAAACACTTTCAGGCCAAACCAAATATTCTGGCTTTACCTAAAACAACTATTTGCACTGGTATGGGCTATTTTGGGGTTGTTTTTTTTTTCTTTTCCATTTTGCCAGAAACCACCTCCTAAATCCCTGTTCTGGGTTGACATGGTCCAGTTCCCACACATTGGGGGACATTCCCTTTGGGCACCAACCAACACTCTCCATTCATTTTCCCAGCAACATGGTACTCCATCAATGGGCCAGACCCATTGGAGTAACTATCTTCTCCAAGAAGGATGAACACTTTGGTTGACCTTGCTCACAGACCTCTGAGCCTGCCCTGTGCAGGACCCTCACCCAACCTCAAAACCCTGGTTATTGGAGGAGACTTAAGCCTCCTTAATAATAACTCAACAACCCAACAGCCACCTCTACTCTTACATTGGAGGAACCTCCTCTGGGAAGGGGAAAAAAAGTCTCTTCTCAAGAGACCTGCTTTCTAACCCAACCCAACCTGACCCGACTCAATCCAACCCAACCTGACTCAACCCAACCCAACTCAACCCAACCCAACCTTCTCCTTCCCACCACCCAGGGCCCCAACCTCCATCCCCCACCACCCAGGCCAGGTGGCATCATGTCCAATTCCAAGCTCACCATACAGCCATGGCCAAGAAGAGGGATTTAGCACCCAAAAAAGGCAGGTTTCCTAAGGCTGCCGTGGGGGTCGTTGGGTGGGGAGGGGGGTTAGACAAAGAGATGCTGGGCTGCGTTTCCAGCCTCCGCGCCTCACCGCAGAGGCCATTGGCAGCAGGGCCGTGCCCTCCGACCCCAGGCAAAGAGGTGAAACCCCGGGGAAAGTAGCAAACAAGTCGAGGCGTAAATACGGCACAAATCCACGGCACTTCAGTGTGGTTCGTTATCTCCGCTTAGACTGGAGTCGGTGGAGCCGGGTTTGAGAAGAGCAGAAATATCAGCAATTAAAGATATGTCGTGTCAAAAAAACTCTAAACTGATTAAAGTTGAAGGCTCCGTTTTCTTCTTTTCATCAGAGAACGGAATCAAAACCTGCCTGGAAAGACGCACT
>NW_009208896.1:0-1028 GCF_000690835.1 Fulmarus glacialis
TTTTTTTTTTTTTTGTTCCCGCAGAAGTCGCTGGCTGAGATGCTTTCCCGAGTTCCAGAGATAAGATAAATAATTTACTGGATGGAGGTCTCTGATTACTCACTCTATTAGCATTTAGAGCAAAGAGCTCCAGCCACCGGGAGCTGAATTATTCCAGACGAAGCCCATCTGGGCTCCCGCGCCCGAGCAATCTCCCTCTCCCGAGCAAGACCGAGGAGTTCCCAGCATCCCACACATACTTGTGGGATGAATTGCTTGAAATCGAATGGGGTTTACTGGAAATGCTGGTGAGCTCCCGACTTCTTCAGTATTTCTTTTTTAAAAAAATAATAAAACACAACCAAAACGCAAACCCCAAAGTCGGCTACGGAGCTGCGGCTCAGCCCTCGCGCCGGCCGGGAAGGGCTCGCCACCACCGTTGCCTCTTTTAGATTTACTAAGAACGCGGCACATCCTCTTTCAGGGGCTGAGACAATTAAAAACCTAAAAACTGAAAAACCTACATTGGTTTTTACGCAGAGGGTGACATTTTTATTTGGGGAGAAGTGTGGAGAATCTGACGCAGCAGGCTTCGTCCCTTTTTAATTTTTTTAATTTTAAATATATTATTGTTATTATTTGGGGTGATGCAAGCTGAGGGTGGAGGAGAGGGGCGGGCAGCGCCTTTCTCCTGCTTTATTCCCACCCGACGCCTGGGCATATTTGGGACAACTGGTTCTGCCAGTCGGTGCTCTGCCATGGGACGAGGTGACTCAGCATCTGGCCCCAAACTCATTATCAAATTCTTTGCTGGGATGATGAAAGGTACCGAAGAGGCTGCCCTGGAAACCCAGGCTCTTTATTGACAAACAAAGCTCACCCCGGGAGCGGCAGGGCTTTCCTGGGGGCTGCCTTCCCCTGACCTCCTTGGGAGGTGCAGCCTTCTTCCTCGCTCTGCCCAAACCTGCTAATTAGCGTCGAAGGGAGCAACCGGGATGATCTGAGGCCAAATCATCCTTGTGCGTAAACCTGCCCAACTGCTAATTTAC
>NW_009208896.1:1070-2519 GCF_000690835.1 Fulmarus glacialis
AGGGGTGCTGGTCCCGCGGCCCCTTCTTCCTGCTGGCTCGGAGGGGTTGCATCCCCTCTGGGTTGGGGAAAACCCCCCGTCTTGGAGGCGATGGGGAGACATTTCTCCATGCCCTGGCCGTGCAGAACAGGGATGCAGCCCTGTTTCCCAGCCGTATCCATCTCTTTCCAGAATAACCCACCCAACCGCATCCCTGTTCCCCAAATGACCCCAAACCAGGGCTAGGAGCCACCTTTTCCCCCCAAGCCCATCCGACACACTCACCTTCCCCTGCCAGCCCGGGCGAGGCCATTGGGATGTGTCAGACATTCAAGCGAACATGAAACAAACCCCATCCTGCTTGCTACCCGCTTTGCCCTCGTCCGTAGGGATCACCTCTTTTCCCAACCCTCTTCCTCCAGGATGAAAGCCGCCGAGGACGGCGGGTGCAGGAGAGCAGCCCGTACCTTTTAGCACACCTTGCACTTGCAGGGACACGGATGTCCAAGCAGGACTGCAGGTCCTGCCCCGACCAGGCAGCAGCATCCCTGACCCAGGCTGCCTCTTTCCATCCCTAGGTCAAACCCAACGCTTGGCGTGAGCCCCCAGGGAGCAGTTTGCAGCTCAGAGGCGATTGCACAGGGCTTGCAAGGAGGAAAAACCCAAGCGGAACCATGCCCAGGGAGAAGCAAGACCCCAGGGTGGCACATGGTGCTGGTGGCAGGTCTGTGGAAGAGAAGCTCCCAGCAGACATCAAAAGATCAGTTCTCAGCACTGCAAACAATCCCGGCAGCTTTCGGGCTCTTCAGCGGCATTCCAGTCTAACCGGGGCTGCCTTGCATGATAATCAGGCTTAATTACTGCTTTATCACTTGATTGCTGTGCTGGGCCCTTGGAGCTGCAGTGTTGCTTTCGCAGTTTACTTTTTGTATTTCCTCCCCCTCGCCTTCCCCGCCAGCACAATTAGCAAATAGGTGAAAATGGGGAGGGCCAAGGCGATACCCAGGGGGGAGAGACGGGCAATTTGCTGCCTGGGAGTCCCTGGGGTGGAGGGGGAGCAGATTTGCAGCCCGTGGAGGGTTAAAATTGAGGTTTCCACCGGTGTCGTGCAGATAAAACAACAAGGTCAATGCCAAGCCAGGAGCACAACCCTATATCAGCCTCACGAGCATCCCCCTCCGGAGGGGACAGCATCCCTGGAAGAGGGAGGGGAGGATTGCGGGGCGATTAAAGCCGTGACACAGAAAGGCCGTGGTTTTCCTAGCATGAGCTTTGAGTCATTGCGTGACCTTGGCTGTGTCTGCCAGTGGCTCTCTCTGCTTGGGCTCGGTCGCCCGCAGAACCGGCTGGCCCAGGGCGTGGGGCAAAGCTGCAGCACGGACCTGCCGGTCCTCGGGGAAAGCGTGAAACCTTACTCAGTCGGGGCAACAAAGATGCTCCCACCCACGCACAGTGAGCAATCCCTGGCCT
>NW_009208896.1:2543-3173 GCF_000690835.1 Fulmarus glacialis
ATGGGTGTCGCGGTTGGGACACCCCCAATGCGTCGTCACCCGCTTCAAGTCACCTCTACGGCAGTGAAAAGGCACTTTGGTGTCTCACCGGTGACTTTGGAAATACAATAAAATGTGTGTGCGTTCCCCAGCGTCGTCGCGGTGCAAGCGACGGGCATCACCCTGCAGGATGCGGCTGATCCCGGGGTCCACGGAGGCTCCGGGGGGGGCTGCAGAGGTGCAGG
Source organism: Fulmarus glacialis (assembly GCF_000690835.1). Lineage (NCBI taxonomy): Eukaryota > Metazoa > Chordata > Aves > Procellariiformes > Procellariidae > Fulmarus > Fulmarus glacialis. The sequence goes on from NW_009208896.1 coordinate 2,768, forward strand.
GCTCCCCCCAGATGTGGATCGGGATTGCAGATGCCGGGAGCCAGCGCAGCCACAGGGTGCTAGCTGGGTGCTGCTTCCCATCTTCTCCCCACCCTCTGGGTCCCGGGCGTCTCCCCAGACACGGCTGAGACCCCAACGCAGCGGTGACAGCTTGGGAACCACACGTCCCATCCTGGGCTGGAGTCACCCAAGGACAGGGAGGGGAAAGGTCCTCAATGGTGTGCTGGAGCACCCCGAAACCCCTCTGAACCAGCACCCAGTCCTGGGCCTTTGGGTGTCGATCCCCTCCGGCTTAGCAAGGTGACGGGACCTGCGAGCAGGGCAGGAGATGCAGGGACTCATCCCATTCCCCGAGAGGAGCAGGCGTGGGGATTTCTTCTTTTTATTAATTTTCATTTTTTGCGTG
>NW_009208896.1:3233-3532 GCF_000690835.1 Fulmarus glacialis
CTGCTTGGTAAATGGAGCCGCACGGGGGGCGGCGGAGGGGATCGGGGAGGTGGAGGGAGCCACATATTTGGGATTCCTTCATCTGGGTGGGCTCCTTCTCCCCAGACTCTCAGGATGTGGGAAATGGAAGATGAAAGGAACTGCATTTCCAGCCTCTCGGGTTACAATGTCTAAAGCAGAAAAGGGTGGTTGGGGGAAAAAAAGAGGGGGGGTGGTAGTGGTGGTGGGATGCTACAGGGAAACCTGGGTTGGGAAATGGCCCAGCGAGGTTGGGGCAGGGAAGGGGGCGGCTGGGGCCG
>NW_009208896.1:3600-5557 GCF_000690835.1 Fulmarus glacialis
TGGTGCCTCGCAGAGAAAAAGGGGGAGGCTTTAAGGTTAGCGGGGGATGAATAATAGCCAAGAGGCGAGAGATTAAAAGTGTTACCCAGGGGCTGCTGTTTACAAGCAAACCCTCTCGCAGAGCGGAGGGGAAAGAGGGATGCATCGGGGTGACGGTGGGGACCCTGGGCCACGCATCTCCTGCATCCCGTCCCCGGCGAGCAGAGCGGGGCGATTGCCCTCGACCCCTGCGTGGTTTCCACCCCGAGAGCCCCTCCGCAGCAGCCGGTCCCCTGCACGCGTGGCGTGTCCTGGGGTGCCCGGCCTGGCTTCCCCTCCTTGTCCTCCCGTGGCCCCAGGAGCTTTCCCATCCCTCCCGTCCCCCTGAGCTGCAGATGCCCGGATCATCCCTGTGCAGGAAAATCCGCTTCTCCGAGGGGGGCTCGTGCCTGGGAAAAGGGCAGGGAGAGGGGGCACGAGCAGCAGGGAGGGGGCAGCTGGACACGCAGGGCTCTGTGCAGGGGGCACGGGCTGGGTGTCATGCCTGGGTGCAGGGTTTGTACCCTGTCGGGTGATGGGAGCAGCCCTGGGCATCGCCTGGCATCGTCCCACCACCTCCTGAGCCGGGGCCCGGGTTTTGTCCCCAAACACTTCATTTCCCCTTTATCGCTATTTTGGGTGACGCAAGGTCAAGGTGGGAAAGAGGGAAGGGAAATGCATTTCTCCGGTGTTATTCCCTATTGTCCTCTCTCTGATATGACAGCCGGGAAGGGACTGTCGCAGGGTGGAAGTGCAGCCCCCAGGCTGGGCCAAGGGATGCTGCAGGATCTGACCCGGCTGCCCGCCCTGGGATGGCAGAGACGCCGACACGTGCTGCGGGCAACTGGGCTCCACTTCGAGGGGGTGTGTGCTGGGGACAGGCTGTTCTCCCTGATTTAGCCCAGGGAAACTGAGGCACGGGGGGGGCATGGAGCCCCTGCAGGGCTGGAGGAGGGAGATGGGCTTATTCCACCCCAAAAAGGGGATGAAAGGGCAGAAAACGGTTTGCAAGCCAGGGAAGATGGGGATGGGATCAGCCCAAGTGCTGTTTAGAGGAGGCTGAGCGGGTGCACCTGCACCGTTGGCTATGCCGGGGGAGACCCTGCACCCAGGTGAGACCCCTGCCCGTGCCTGGGGACTCAGGACCTGGCCCAGTGACCAGCACCATGGGCTGGCAGCCTGGGTGACATCACCTGGGAGAAAGGACACAAAATATAGCTACATCCAAGGCTCAGGGTGCCTGGGCACCCCCGGCCTGCCCCGGCAGAACGGGTTTCGTTCTGCAGAGTGTTTGCATGAGAAAAGCACCTTTTAAAGGTTATAAAACTGATTTTGGTGGATGATGGGGAACTGGAGTGTGTGCGGCTCTCCTCTTCCCCCTCCGTCCTGCAAAGCCCTGCCTATTCCCAGGTACATTCCTGGCATTGCTCCGGCCGGGAGTGCAGGGAGGGCGCTGACCCCCTGAGCATGGGAAAAAATGTCTGTCTGTGTGCGGGAAAGGAGGTGCAAATAGTGCGGGGTGAGGAGGTCAGCCGGGAAATCCCTTTCATCTTTTCCCGGGCCTTTAGCCGACACGCGGCCGGGGAGCGCGTGGGGCAAGCGGGAGAGGGTTTTGTCTGTGGCTGGAAAAGGGGAGGCTCCCGGGAGGCTCCTGGGAGGCCGGACGCTGTTTCCAAGCCGGAGGAGGCTGAATTGCCACGTGGGGTAGACGATGCGGAGATGGGATGGACGGGTCATAGCGGTGACCCCCGGGACAGGCGATGGGCAATTAGGTTTGGCCTTCATCCCTTTGCGCAGCTCAGCGGGACGCTGGGACCCCCCACACCCCAGGGCGATGGGGGCGAAGGGGCACCGTCCCCTGCTCCCCGTCATGCCCACGACGTGCTGGCGCTAGTGGCTCAGCCCCGTTGGGGATAACGAGGTTCCTGGGTACCCCGGG
>NW_009208896.1:6064-6494 GCF_000690835.1 Fulmarus glacialis
AAAGGAGGAGTCCCAGCGTAGCCCTGCCCGATGCCGAGCCGGATCCAGCCTGGCTTCCAGGAATTGGGACTGGGGCAGGCGGCCGTGGGTGACAGCTGGTGCCTTGGGTGGCATCCGCTTGTCCTAAGGTGCTCGGGTCCCGATGGACCCCTTTCCTAAAGCACCCATGTCCTGATGCACCCGGGTCCTGCTGTGCCCGTGGGTCTCCGGCTCTCCCTGGGGGTTTCCATCGCCTCTCCCCGGCTGCACCATGGGGCCAGGGCTTCTCCTGCGTGTACAAAGCAGATGGTAAAACACGGACTAACAAGATCAGAGATTAATCTGCACTTTGCTTCCAAATCGCATAATCATGTAATTATTCTCGGTATCGGGGTGGAGCAGGCTCCAGTCCCTGCTCCCTCCTGGGGCGCTTTGCGTGGCAGGATGGTGG
>NW_009208896.1:6687-7207 GCF_000690835.1 Fulmarus glacialis
CAACCTTGCACCGGGGTCACCCTCCTTGTGCCGGGGCAGCCCAGCGGGAAACACATCCCCGGACACCTTCCCACACAGCACAGCCCACGAGCAAACCCAGCCCAGTGACTCCCAGTTCCCACCAGTAAGAGGCACCGGGTTGGAACTGGGGCATTGCCGATGCGTGATGCTGCTCCGCATCCCGCACAAGAGCCGGGCGGCATCCCAGCTTTTATGGGAGAGGAAACGGGGGGAAATCTCGCGTTTCGGGCGGCGCGTGCGGCCGGCGGCCCCGAATTCCTGCGCGGCCGGTGGCACGGCCCCGTTATCAGCTTCCTTTCCTGGAAGCTGCTCACTCCGAGCGTGACGCTGCCGCTCTGATAACCAGCTGCTTTCACAACACACTCCGGCGAGCGCGGGGCCCGGGCTGGGTTCGCTCCCCAGTTTGCCGCCATCCTTCCCACCTGGCTTGCATTGCCCTGCGGGCATCTGCTTGCCCTGCCTCAGTTTCCCCACTCCGTAGAGATGGAAACACAGCCTC
>NW_009208896.1:7275-7508 GCF_000690835.1 Fulmarus glacialis
GAAACTCAGCCTCGGGCGCTGCAAGCCCCAGCTGCTTGCAAGAAGAGCGAGAGCGTGGCTGTGTTTCACTGCTCGGTGTAATGAAGTGTGTCGGGTCTCAGCCTCACTTCCCCCTCATCCAGCCACCTGAGTAGCAAGGGCTGTGCTGGAAACTCCCCTGTGCAAAAGTTGGAGGAGGGGGACGTGGAGAAGTTGGGGTCCTTCATCTCCTTGGCAGCACCCAAGAAAGGGCT
>NW_009208896.1:7740-8187 GCF_000690835.1 Fulmarus glacialis
TCCCAGAGACTGAACCACGGGGCTGCGCTTATGGTCAGGCACCCGCTGGTCCCCTTGTCCCCTGGGGTGAATGTGGGACCTCGCTGCAAGTTGTGGGATGGGATAGGAGCGGGTTGGGGACTTTTAGGTCCCCCCCATGCCCGGAGCAGTGCAGCCAGTGGGTCCCGTTTGCACCGAGGGGCTGAGCAGTCCCGGCTGCCTTTGAAGCCGCCGGCAGTGGAAATGGCAGGCAGGGTCCTGCCTGAGTCAGGCAGCGTAATGGCCGGGCGCGTACCTGGCGCGGTCCCCTCCCTGCGTGGCGGCAGGTCCCTGCACGCGGTCAGGGAGGGACGTGCGGGGCAGGTGAACCTGGCCAAGGGGGAAACTGAGGCAGCGACGGGGATGCCATGACCTGCCCGAACCCTCCTGGAAGGGGTCCCAGCAGCCCTGCCTGCTCCCCGGACACCC
>NW_009208897.1:0-2043 GCF_000690835.1 Fulmarus glacialis
TGGAAGATAAGGTGGGTGAATAACTGGCTGGACTACTGGCTTTAAAGGGTTGTGATCAGCTGTTCAAACTAACTGGCATCGGGTTTACTATTTGCGTTTCTTGGGGATTGATACTGGGGCCAATACGGTTTAATGCCTTTTTTTTAAAAGACCGCAGGTCAAGAGACATGGTTATTGCATTTTATTTGGTACTGCACCTGGCCTACTGTACCCAGCTGTGGGTTCCCTAGTGGAAGAAAGACATGGGCACACTGGATCCATCAGGATCGTTTGGGAGACTGGGATGCATGATATACAAGGAGAATTTGAGAGAACTGGATTAGTTAGAAGAGAGTTTAGGAGGGTGGAGGAGATGGTCTCATTGCTGTCTTCAGCTACTTCATGTGAGGATGTAGAGGAAATGGAGCCAGTCTCTTTTTCGAGGTGTGGAGTGACAGGACAAGAGGCAACAGATGAAAAGTGGAACAGGAGAATTAGTAGTTATTAGGAAAAGAATTTTTGGTTTGAGGGAAGTTAAACTTCCGAATGGGTGCCTAGTGATGTGTGGATTCTCCATCCTCGGATGTATTTGTAACTTGACAAGGCCATGAGTTACTTGGTTTACGCTGGCTTTGCTTTGAGCAAGAGATGGATCCAAATGTCACCAAAATTTATTTCTGAAGTTCAACTTTGGGTCCAGCGTAGTGTGAGTACTGTGCCTACGACTGTAGTTTCCAATGTTGAGTGCAGCCTTGTCTGCAAGATGAGTAAGTTAAAAATTGGGGCTCCTCGGTCACACGTTGTATGACTTATCAGTCAGGAATATTCAAGAAGAGAGACCCTCAGAAGAAAAAAGATTTCAGAAAGAAAATTTTAAGGTTTTTATTTGCAGTTTTGATGAAAACCAGCAGGCTGTGCTAACAGATTTTTTTTCCAGGAAGAAACACACAATCTTGTCATTTTCACTTTTCGTATGAGCAAGCAAAAGAACTGCAACACGGAGCATGCTGATTTTATTTGTGACTCTTAAATTTTCATTTGGATGGTGGAAAGAGGCTGCTAAAGCGGTCATTAATATGCTGTCTTCAGATGTATTCAAGGCCTTGTTTAGTAACCTTTTTTTCCTTGACATTTGAAAGCAGAGACTTCTGTATTATACTCCAATGATTAATACCAAGTTTATGTTAGTGCTTCCCCCTTGCCCCCCTTCCTGCCCTGTAAGGGTTGTGTAGGACTGGTACAGCCTTCCCATTTTAGGACTATTTTGTGTTGTATAAAAATGCTACAACATTGGCAGGGTTAAGCATTGTCTGCCTCTTCTTTTTCCCCATACAGCTGGAATCGGAGTTCTTTTAGGTTTGGTTTCTAAAATATTCACAGAGAAAAACAAAACAGGTGTTTGCTTTAGCTAAGACTAAATAGCTTCTTCCTTGCAACTGGGGGTGGGTGGGGGGTAGCTGCAACATAGTGTTTTCATTCATTTGTTTGTTCATTCATTCATTCATTTCAGTCACTCCAGGATTACTCTGTTCCACCTTCCTAAACTGAAACTGTGGGTTAGTAATTCCAGAAGTGAAGTCATGCATTTGACAAGGACCCAAGCAATAAGAATGCTGTTCAGAACTATCCTACTGCTTTTCTTCAGCGTTTTTCAAAGCCGTTTACAACAGCAAGTGAATGTAATTGCCAAATAGCAAATCAAAAACATAACGATAACACAGCAAAACCACTGTCAGAGACTAGTCTAGTTCTTCTCAGCCCCATACAAAGAGGAATCTTGATGGTAAATTTTATCACCATGGTAATAAAGTACACAATTTCTATGCCTAGGGCAATGTAACTTCCCTGGGCAAATCCCTTGAACATGGGAAGTCAAGACCATCCTGAACTATACAGTGAAGTTAAGGGATGTAATTAGCCATCAGTGTAGTGTCTTAATTCAGCATAAGTTCTATCAGTTCAGCCTCTTAAAGAGTGTTGTCCATTTCACAGAGGCTTCTTCCCAGAAATGAACAGTTTAACAGCTTCCATATGATCCATTATTCATGCCTTTGACATGTCTGT
>NW_009208897.1:2062-20739 GCF_000690835.1 Fulmarus glacialis
GGTCTATTGGACAGACTCTGTAAAGCAAGTGTTCCTTTAGCACTCCTGCCCACTCCCTTGTCCTGGATTGTCACTTTGGGGTATTGCAGAATTTCCAATTTTCCACCTTTTACATAAAAAAAAAAAGTAAGAAGTCACTGAAGTCACTATGCATTCTTTCCAACCTTTTTCTGGTGCTTTCTGCTATATGGATGGTCTTTTTATTCATGGACAGACTCTGTAAAGCAAGTGTTCCTTTAGCACTCCTGCCCACTCCCTTGTCCTGGATTGTCACTTTGGGGTATTGCAGAATTTCCAATTTTCCACCTTTTACATAAAAAAAAAAAGTAAGAAGTCACTGAAGTCACTATGCATTCTTTCCAACCTTTTTCTGGTGCTTTCTGCTATATGGATGGTCTTTTTATTCAGAGATGCGTGCAAACCTTATCTGTGTGGGGTGGCTCTGGAGCCTTGATCACAACATATGATGGTAATTTCTTCTGTTTATGTCAATGCCAATGTTTTGGCAAAGAACTGGCATCCCCTGAGTCCTGCCATTGTATCTGTGCTTCTTACTGTTCCCTCTTCTTCTCTGGAAATAGAAGGTAGACCCTTCTTTGTGATGTGTAAGTAGTTTCTCTTTGTAAAGATACAAGAGCAGTAACAACTGGCATATCAGTGGCAGAAATCTGTGTGCGCTGTGCCCTCCTATTGTGCAAGATACTTCTCTAATTTTCTGTTTAATATTGGTTGCTAATACAGCTTTAATTTTTAACATTATGATGATAGAGCTAAAGCTACCATATAGTACTGGGAATGACCCATGAAACACATGGAATAGAGAGCTTGTGAACTGAAATACACTATCATATACTTGAATATAATTATAAACAAATAAAGAATCCACTGATAAAGCAGGATAAATTTTCAGAGCGAGAGGAAGATGAGTGATGCTGTGGTGGCAGTCAACACTTTGCTAGATATTCAAAACAGGTTCCATCTGTAGCTTTGGAAAGTGAAAAGAATACTGCGTATTTTCCATGTTTAAGTATAGAAATGATGGAGGCAATGATGCTTTGTGGCATTCTTCGTACCCATACATTATCATTCATCTGAATATGCTTGTTTATGGTCTGATTGCACTGATGCAGTGCCTTTTTGATGACTTCAGGGGCCTGTGAAGATTGTGTCAATCCATTTCTATTAATTTGCCTGTTCCAGTAAGCTGCTGTCAGAATTAGTCAAGTTTATGGAGTTATGGAACTGCTCACAAAGTTTGACATGTAGTTGAATGTGCTGGATTTTGTCACACTAGGAGGTCTGTTGGAGTACAGCAAAAATCCCACCCTGGTTACGCGTTACCCGAAGGATCTCAAGGCAAATGGCTGGCTAGGAGCTTCTGCTGCCTGAGGAGAAATCAAGTCTGTGCTGCCTCTCACCTGTTTTTTGACTACCTAGGAGGGAATTAGCACGGAAGTGAAGGAGACCATCAGATTCAAGCCAAAGCATGAAGGACAGCCCCCAGGAATTTCTGTGTGAAGCAAATAGTGTCAAACACCAGGAACTGGGTTCCAGAAGTCAGCAGAACTGCTGAGAGCTTGGATGAGTGAAACAGGGAAGTCAAAGGGATAGGTTAACATGACTGCTGTGTATGAGTGGCTGTTGGGATTTGGGGCAGAGAATATTTGAGTATTTTGTTGGAATTTAGTATTGCAGACACTTATACATCTATCTAATATTTCTTATGTTGGCTTGAAGTGAGAAGGATTACCATGTTTGCACAATGTTGAGGCTTAAGGCACTAAGGATTAGGGACATGATAGCTTCTGCCAGGTTTTCCATTTCCTGAAACAAGTGCTGGCTTTTCATTGAGTTAATTTTGCACACTGCAAATCTGAGCTGAGTTAATATATGTCTGCAGGCATACATGGACTTTTGAGATGCTTCTGCTGATTCCAATTTTTAAAAAATCCTTAAACAGAAAATGTCCAAAATGGAGACATTTCAGCCTGCAGGTGAGTTTTATGCAAATTAGTCAGTAGGCATGAATGACTGTCCTGCATTGTTGGTAGTCTCAGCAAGCCAGCAATAATGTTGAGAATGGCTGTTGTCCCATGTCTGATGAGACGGGTGGAACATACCACCTTCTGGTTACCGCACTGCCTTTGGCCCATATATAGTAGCTCTTGCAGTCAGATGGTAGTCAGATGGTAGTTTGGCTGGATCAAACTGATGTTTTTAGTAGGCATGGGGCAGGACAGCTACATTACTTACCGAATGATCAGTTTAGCAGACATGCATGAACTGCGTAATGAAAGAATATTGCAAAGGCTCAGTTACGGTGCTTGTTTGGCAAGGAAGATATAATTAATAATGTCATTGCATAAAAGTCAGCTGTTCAGTAGACATGCTAGCTGCCAAATGTTACACGATGCAGATTCAGAAATATTTCATCCATCTGCCAATGCTTTCAAATCATTCTGGCAAGGTTTGTATTTCTATTTTAAACTGTGTAAAGGGAAATTGCTCTCATTCTCTCAGTGCTAAAGATGGTGTAAGCCTTACCCTACCTACTTTTAGAGAAAAAGACAAGGGGAAGAAAAGTATTAGAGGTCATTATGGAGCTTTAATTTAGTGTCTAAAATGTACTGGACATATGCCAGAGTGATTCTGATGGTCCTTTTGGAGGGGGAAGGAGTGGTGCATCTCAGGATCAAATAATGTGTGTGTCCAGGAAACATTCCACAAAAATTTTTGAAGTAAAGTTATCACTTCACATTGATAAACCATAGGAATTTTCATTTTACACCTTCCATTAATGCTGTGAAACAAATGAGCATCATTTTCAATTATGTACTGCTACTTTGCTAAGCTAGGTATTGAAGATTTATTTATGCAACTTTGATTTCCTCCCCCCCCCCCTTGGAAAAAACCACAAGGTCTTTCATCTATGTGCCCCTTTTTTCTTCTCACACATGTTAAACCAGTGCAATCTACGGTGTTCTCTTGGTTAATGATGGCATAATGGAACCGTCCGTTGGAGTTTTCCATTTCTTCCCTTTCTATTCCTGACCATACCTGTAATCACAGCTTTTATACTGCTTCCTATGGACAGAACCAATTATTTAATATCAGACATATAAATTAAGCAAGTGAGATACCTTAACTAGTAAAATGATAGGTATAATAATGATACAAATGCAAGAATTCTACAAAAGCAAGAAATTATTTATTTAATTATTTTTGTTTTTACTATGAAGTACAAGCTTTGTAGTCCCTTATGAAATCTCACCCAAGTAGTCCCTACACTAGGTTTTTCAGGTTCAGAGGCTGTGTGATCAAAACGAGTCATGTTTTTGCATGTAAAATACAGTGTTTCGCGTTCTTGTTTATTTGCATATGGGGAGCAACTGTCTCTGGTTAATGCAGGATCTGGAACAGATATATTAAAAAACAAAATGGAAAAAATGGAAATAGCAAGAATGTTTGCAGTGTGGGGAAGAAAGAAGGACTTTCACTTGATTGGTGAATGAACTGAATGCCAACTTGTGGAAATGCTGTGGTGTTTCTAGAGCATTTGGTTTGGCTACATTTTTAAGGGACAGAAGTAACTTGTGAAGTAGGAGTGCAAAATCATCACAGTTATATCTAGGACAAAAACACATGAGCTAACTGAAACAGTGCTGTTCCAACAGGGAGAGAGGAGCCTAATAGACCAAGGTGTCTAGAGAACCAGCATGGACTAAACTCGTATTCCCAGGTTGCTGCTTTTTATGGAAATATTTTTCCTTATTTGTTATAGCTGAGTGAATTTGCACGTGATATTCATTTCATGCTGCTATTTTGACCATGGTATGAAGAGATATTGTTCCATTCCTATGGCAGTGTGAATCCTTATAGCATCTGATCTGTTATCTTTATGGCCTTCCAGCACAACTACTACTAGAGATGGGCTTTTTTAAAATAAAGAAGAAAATGAAAATAATTTTTATTCTTTGAAAAGGAGAAGAACTTGAAAGAATAAGGACAATATAAAGAATTACTGGAATTCCTTCATGGTTTGGGAAGAGAGTCCTCTCCAGTTTTTGCTATTTGTTAACAGTCTGCATTCTAAGCTCAAGGAGAAAAAAAAAAAGAAGACCTTTTAATTTAACTCCATTTAACTCCTTTTGAAAAACTAAACCTCTTTGAAATCTTGACAACCCATTTTATGACTATAATCTCTGAAAATGCAAGTTAAATAAAAATATTCAAGGAGTGGATGCTTGCTGTCAATTTCTGCAAAGAAGGCAAGCAAAAAAACTGGTAGAAGTCTTAGCAGCTGGAAGCAAAGCTGACTGAAAGCCTAAACCAGTTTTTGACAGCAGTAGCTTTCATTTCAGATTATTCATTTAGTTCTTCTGAACATCTAGTTCATTCAGTACTGAAAAACTGGTAGCTGAAAAAGCAGACAAACTTGCTTTCTATTTTTGAACACATAAAGAGAATGAGGTATTAGCATATAAGAGCTACACTGTCTACGTCTTTAAAGAGTTTGGTCATCAGAAATGTTCAGTTCATTAACTACAGGTAATACTGTTAAAATGAAAACTATAGTTTGGAAGTTCTCCTGGTTTCTTATCCATACAGCACATTAGGCATAGTACTGTGTAACTAATAGCGTATATTTTTGAAATGTTGTATTGTGGCTTTTGATTGAATTCCAGTTTCTACCAAAATTCCGTTACCATGAATAAAAAAAAAAGGAAGTAAAAACATACCATTCACTGCTTTCTAACATAGTAACAAACACAACAAAAGATGACTAAGTGTATAAACATAGATTTTCTCTGGCCTGACAAAAAGATGCATTAAATATCTACAGAAGGAAGCTGAGTGAAGGATACAAAAGCAATGCAGAGTTAAAATCCATGACTTATTCAAAGTTTTTGCTTTTGATTTAAATTGTGATTGAAGTTGGTGGTTTAAATAGCTGTGACTTAAATCAGTCTGCGTTGACCTTGACCCACTAGAAAAGCATTTTTGAGAACAGAGGTCACTTCAAAAGGTTCCTAGTAGAAATAGCAGAGTGTTCCTTTTCCACATCTGGGGAGAGTGGTGAGATATCTCTTCAGCTGTCACTGCTGCAATCCATGTGTGCTGTTCATAGTCTTATATTCCGAGTAAGCAAAGCTAGACTTTGTGTCTAGAGTGCAGATATGTGAGTCTTTTTAACAGATATTGTTCTATGCTCTTGTTTTTATTTGATACTCAGTTTACAGACTCATTCAAACTGTTGAGCACTCTGGTCCCCATTCACCTCTCTCCTAAAGCAGATGGACAGACAAGAGTTGTGCCTCCTGCAGGTGGCTGAACTGCCTTTTAAGCGCAAGGTAGATACAAAGCCATGCAAGAATACCAGCTGCAAGAATACCAGCTGCAAGAATACCAGCTGCGAATCTGTGGGAGGTGATGATGTTAGTTGCTGTTGCAGAGTTTACTTGCTTTTCCTCAGATCAGGCCTGCTGCAAATGCAAACAGTAAACTCAAGTAACACGTTGTTTGAGCTAAACACTCTGACTCTACACAGGAGTAGAGGACTATTCACAACCTAGCACCAACTCCATTTTTTTATTGCCTTCCATTGTATAGCTGAGAGGTGTGTTCAGTTGTATTCTAATTTGTACAGAAAAGCATGAGCTAGGAGTTGATGAGACGTGCATTGTGAATGGCAAAGCAATCACTGCTTAGGTTTCTGCATTTTTGTAATGTGTATGAGGTCAGAGGATAATTGGAGAAATATGTCAGCATGTATAAAGTCAAATTGGGAATTAGATAAGTCTTTCTTGACTTTAAGGTCTTGCTGGATGGATTTCACACTTGGCAACAATAACTGAAGGCACTGTAGCTTCTCTTTGATGTATGTGGCAAAAGAGGTGGAAGCATATAGGAAGATGGGAGAGCAAGGGCTGTGTTTTTAGGTGTTCCAGCTGAAGCAAAAGCTATTTTAACTTGTGGAACGGGAAGAATTTTTTTAAAGCTTTCTGGATAGAGACTGGAAAGGTCAAAATCCCATGGCTGCCTCTCTGCTGGGAGATTATTTTAGTCAATGTGTTCATGTAATACATGTTTGTATTAAAATCTGTAGCACAACTTGCAGTTTAGGATTAGCTATATTTTCCAGTCAGATATCCTGTGTGAGGCAAGTCAGTACTGAGATGTCATGTAAGAAAATGTCCCCAGAATGATTTTATCATGACAAGCAGTTCTAATGCAGGCAGATTACACTGCAGAGATTTAAAGTCAGCAGCTGGAGCTTTATTATGAATTCTACAGAACTAGTAAAGGAAATTCAAGATTCACACGCAATAACAGGATATCCTGACTGTATAAGACGGTAACCAATTCCAGCGTATGGGTTGAATGACACATCCCTTTCATACAGGTAGAACTGCTTTTCTCAGTTTGTTTAAACACTGCCATTCTTACAGATTTGGAGATTTTTTTTAATGTGTTGCTTAAGCTTTCAGATGTGGCTCCTGGCAGCTCTTCTTTCTGTCTTCTGCCTTCTTACGCTTGCCAGATAATGAACTCTTCATGGGCTGCATAAACCATTAGCGTGATTGTATATGAGTGACAGACCTGTCTCTATGTGCCCTTGCAGGAAGAACAAGGCCCATTTGGTGGCCTTTACTGTTTAGCTCAAAATATTACAGATCATGCTTTTAGCTGCAGAGAGCCCCCATTTACTTCAGGTGAGTTTCTTCTGCTTCAACCAAAATATAATCATGATGTGGAGACAGTTTTCGTGGGCTGATAGGAACCTCATGAAGTTCAACAAGGGGAAGTACAAAGTCCTGCATATGGGGAGGAACAACCCCATGCACCAGTACATGCTGAGGGCTGCCTGGTTGGAAAGCAGCTTGGCAGAAAAGGAGCTGGGAATCCTGGTGGACACCACATTGAACAGGAGCCAGCAATGTGCCCTTGCTGCAAAGAAGGCTAATGGTATCCTTGACTGCATTAGGAGGAGTGTTGCCAGCAGTTTGAGGGAAGGTGACTCTTCCCCTTTATTCAGCACTGGTGAGGCCACATCTGCAGTTCTGGGCTTCCCAGTACAAGAGAGACGAGGTCATAGTGGAAAGCGTCAAACGAAGGGCCACTAAGATGATGAAGCATATCTCTCTTTTCAGTGGTGCCCTGTGACAGTACAAGAGGTAAGGGGCAAAAACTGAACACTGGGAGACACTTTTTTACTGTGAGGGTGGCCAAGCACTGGAACAAGTTGCCCAGAGAGGTTGTGGAGTCTCCATCCTTGGAGATATTCAAAAGCTGCCTGGATATGGTCCTGGGCAACTGACTCTAGGCGGCCCTGTTTGAACACTGGCGTTGGACCAGATCACCTCCAGAGGTCCCCTCCAACCTCAACTGGTCTGTGATTCTGTGATTCATCTTTGTGCCTTGTTGAGTATGTTGTCTGTGCATAATCATAGATAATTCTCAGGTCTGTATATAGTAAATGAGCGGTCTCAGCACAACCCAAGGTCCCTCCAGATGGACTCTAATGCATAAAGGCTGATGACTTGGCAAACCCATGTTGGAAAGGACATTCCAGGTATGCCAGGCTTGGAAGGAAGACTAGAAAGGAAGCCCAGAGACAAAATTGTGAGAAGTTGAAGATCAATAAACCTCTGACTCTGGAAATTGCCTTTTCTGGACAGCTGAATTTGTGTTATGCAAGTTGGTCACTAAAAGCATAGAAGGATATATACCTTAAGACATCGAGTGTTCAAAACCTGATGTTGACAGCTGCATCATCTGTTGTCATGTAGAGCTGTATAAACAAATACATTTCCACATAGCGGGTGTTATGAGTTGTCACCTTCCAGAGAATCCACCAGTCCTCTTACATGTACACTGAGGTATCCTGTGGCAGCCAATAAAGACAAGTAAGCATACTTCCTTCAGAGCAGTAAACTTTGCTGTTTTTTGTAAAAGACTACCTGGTTTTGGAGACTTTGTACAGCTGTGCATTCCCACTGACTTCACAAGGGCGAAACGTCATTCTGGGCAAAAATATACATCAGAGGAAAAATGTTGTTGGTGGGTCCAGGCTTAGAATGAGTTTAGTCTGAAATGGTTTGGCATTTTCTCAAGAAAAATGAAGAACTTCATTTTGATGGAGAGTGTTCTTTCCTTTGTGTTTTAAACTCACAAAGATATCCAAATATGGATTTAGGAGCCTATAGTTATGGTTTACTTCATTTTAGAGACTTTTCATGGCTCCGCAGGCCTCAGCCACGCACATGGCTTGCATGTATCTGTCCTTGTGTAAAGCCGGTGAAACCATCATTGGTATCAAGGATGGTTAGACTAGAGTGACTCTTGATAGCTAGTGTTGAACATCAATTTAAGGCATGGAAACAATGGGCCAAAATACAGAAACACAAAATGGCATTGAGAAGAGAAGCATCGAGAAAACCCAGGGAGTGAAAGACTGCCACTCAGAATTGGTCTCAGAAAGGAGGAGTGGTCCTTTGAGATGATTCCGAGTGTAAGCCTCATGAAGATAACTAGCATAACTGAAAATAGCGATATGGCTTACCTCTTGAGGGATTCTATGCTCAAAGTTTGTACTCTACGAAAGTGCCATACAAGTAGAAAAAATCACAAAAAATGCACACAAAAAAGTGTAATGTGTGGGGTGGTAAGATGGAGGGGTTTTTCTTATTTCATACTCTGTGTGTTCTATTTTTGTTTTTAAGCTTTTCCTTGATTTATTATGGTGCTTTAATTGTTTGGTTTTCCTCATAAGGATATTGTAATTAGAGAAAGAAAATACTTCTGAAGGGTAGAGAAGTGTTATTATCTAATCTTCCAGATGGGGAATCGTGTATTTTAGAAATAATAGAACGCTTGTGACTCCCTTAAGTCATGGTGCTTAAGTACACTAACGACTTTGCTCCTATTACTGGCTAATTCATATATAGTATCCAGATTGATGGAAGGGAAAAATTAAAAGATGGATGGGAGAGTCCAAATGCAATTCATACCAGTGTATTTTACAGAGTCTTATCCCATTAGAACGGTACTGTATTATTTTATATCTGTCTATCTGCATGAGTCGTGTTACTTGTAGAGGTGGAATACAGATTAGTGTATTTTAGTATTTTGTGTATAGAGTATAGTGTATTTTAGTGTGCTTTTTGTTATCTTCATTGATTGTTGAAAGGGCACTTTTAACTGCAGTCACATTATGAAACTATTTTTAGGTAAAAGCACAAAGTAAACCAAAATAATTTTGAGTGCAAAGCCATAGTCAAGTGAGTAAGAGTTGTTAGGGATATGTTTCCCTCAACATAGTTACCATTAGTTAATTTATTTATCACTCTTTCTGGTAACAAGAAAGCATTCAAAACACTTTGTAACTCTTGTCAACAGAAGAGTTATGGGAAATTGTTTTATGCTACTGCCTCTCATTTGGCAATCACCTTCTCTGTTGATTGTTGAATTTTATTTGAGTTGCAAAATAAAATACATTTACTCCTCTCAGTCGGGCTGATGTAAAAGCTCCATAACTGTTCTGATCTGTGAAGAAGTGGATACAAAGAAATCTGTCAGAGAATGTACAGTGGGATAGAACTGTCGTCTGTAGTCCCAGTACTTCCCAGCTGTGACCACTGCAGTCTTGTCAGGATGTTCAAATGTAATGCTGTCAAAACAGCAGCTTTTGTCTTTATTGAGCTTGTGTGGTGGACAGAGAGGCTTGCTGAAAGAGAGGGAAGGATTAGCCAACACCAGTCTCACTTAGTCTTCCTTACTTTTGGTAATATTTTCTGTGAACCTAATCCAGCCCCAAAAATGAGAATATATGGGAAGTCTGTGGAGAATTGCAGAAACACAGTGATTCTTTGTGTTACAGCAGGCATCCAGACCTGTAACTTTACCTTACAGATTGTACGGCAAGTTATTTTTATTTAAGATATTTTTGAGAATGTAAATTTCTGTTAGAGTCTAGTGTTTTCCTGTACATTTATATCCATTGCATTTGTTTTTGTGAAGATTAAAGTGCAACTGGACTCCAATGGGAAGCACTTTTCTCTCCTTCACGCTAGATTCATTTAGATTGCTAAAGGCACAGAAAACACAGAATGACTGCCACCTGAAATATTTCATCCATTCATCGTGTTAGCAGACTGAACATGTAGTACGGAAAGACAATCTAAAACACAGATAAGCCAGCCACTCCTTGCACTTTTCCCTAGGTATCAGGGACATCAGGTGTCATTGTCATACATACTGCTTGCAGAGTCCTTTCATGTTAGTATTTGAAGTTATTTTATCAGTTGTGAATCCTTAAGGCCTTGGATTGTTCTTTGCTGACCCAATTCCTCCTCAGTCTGGCTTGTGGAAAAAAGAGATACATGAGCTTATTTTCCACTTCTCATATGGCCTTGTCTGTCCTCCTGTTCTAGTAGCTTTCTCTCCCCTTTTCTAGGCCTGCCTCTTTTAGGTTTACCTCCTTCTATTCTTCTGAAGTCACTGCATCACAAACTGTGCTGTCTGTTTTATTAGCAGTGCCTGTGTGAAGACTAAATGTGTACACATCATGAATATTCACTTGTTAGTTACAGTAATTGCAAGAGCTGTTAACCATTGCTGAGATTTAGAATTAGTTGCTAGACATTCTTTTGTCCCAGTCTCTTTTTTTTCCAACATTTCAGATACCAAGATAACATCACAGCTCTGATCTGGCAACAGTGACTTCTTGCCTAGCTTTTCTGATCTGAAGATTGTTTCATCATGGTATATGAAAAAAACAGCATAATGGTGATGAAGCAGCCCTATGTCTTTCTCATCCTTTTTGTAATACTCTGTTCTTACTTCGGTTCTGCCTGTTTTAATGTGGCAGAATTGGAATCTGAAGTCCCAGGACAGAGTTCTCTTTTATGAGCTAATTCCTAAATGTCTTAAGGTTGGTCTTTGCTGATCCTTCCTTCCATATGAAGGCTCTGTGAATGAAAGCTCCAGGAATACTAAGGAGTATCTTTAAATATACAGGCAGATGTAATGGGAAGCTGGATTTGCTCTGATGGTAGTTGGACGATGGAAGTTAATCAACACTGAGCAGGATCAGACCTGACCTCAGCACTCCCTTAACTAAACCATTCTGGTATCTGTTTCTCTGCAGGTTCCTCCTTCTTGTAGTGGGTTTGGCGGGAACATATTGTTAAAGCATTCTAGATAAAAATTGGAGCGTTTCCTTTTTTTCTTGCGTCCACAATAAGTAGTCCTCAGACTCTTTTCAGACAGGTCAATGAAAGCTTTTAAAATGTTTTTTCTTGGAAGCAATGCAGGACTGAAAGACAGTTTGCAGCATGCATCTGTATTTGTTAAGTGATCTAATGCCAGTGTTTGCTTTGGGATAGCAAAGGTATTTGTCCACCTGTAACTGGCTGAATTTTCTTACTGAATTTTCATGTTTTTTCCTGAGCCAGTGTGATTGCCTGTTTTTCATTTCCCTAACACAGATCTCTGGATAGAAGGGAAAAGTGAGATTCAGTTAACTGACGAGTCACCTGCCTACTCTCTGATGCTTATAACTCTCCTCACTGTAGCATGTGACTGCTCTCCTACCCCTTTTTATTTATTTGGCTCCTTTATGATGTCAGTCCTTGTTAGCAGTCTCTCTGAAGAGAATCAGGTTCAGCCTTGTAGTATTTCCAGCAGGGTGAAACCAGGAAGGTTTCACTTGCCTCAGCTTTTTTAAGTCTTTGAAAGTAACGAAATACAGATGATCCAGGCAATGGATGGATAACACATAACATCTTTTTAATTAAAGACCTCTTGCCAGAGTGTTTAAGAATATGTGGGAGGTGTTCCCAGACCACTGGGAAATGTTATTTGCCAGGTAGTAGCTTCAAAACAGAACATACTAACAGAAAGAGGTAGGATAGCTTTGTATAGTACCAGAGAAAAATTAAATCTGCACTGAATTAGTCAGTTGTAATTTTTTCTCTAGTAGATCTAATATAATTACTGATTATTTTTTTTCCTAATGAATGCTGAGCAAAACCATTCATCCTTTTATTATCATCTCTATTTTTTATCACAAAATTGTACTTCAATACCAAGAAGAGAAGTTAGTGCTGAGGGGAAACAACTTGTTTTCCTGCCTTTGTTCCTGCTGTCTGTTGTATTTTATTATTGGCATGCTAGTTCTACTGAAAGCTTAAACAATACAAGGTCATTGGGTACTGGAAGCCATGCTTCAGTTTTACTCCTTAGTCAGATACCAGTGGTGCCAGAAGATGTCATGAATTAGAGAGGGGAGTGAAACCCCTAGAGTTTTGTGCTGTTTTAACATACAAATTGACCAAGAAAAAAAACCTCATGGTTGGTCCAACTTACTCAGCACAAGACTTTCTTCACACATATACAGTGCTTGGTTTACAAATCACTTCTGTAGGTAGTTTTTTCACACTGATTCCTTGCATCTTTTCTCGGAAGTGCCTTCAACAGCTGAAAGAGAAGGATACAAGTGGATTTGCAGAATGTAGTTTAAGCCCCTGTTAGCATCTTTCGAGCTGATGGAGAACACTAAGTGTTTGAGAAGCTGTGTTCTTGGTTGTGCCCTGTAGTACATCTTCAAGAGAGTATCTTAAGTCATGGTAACGTTTTTGGGGCTGGAGTGGTCCTCAGTCCTTTTAGACAAATTTGGATGAGGGTTGCTGACTGTTGCTGCAACCAAGTCCTTGAAACATACGATTTTTTTTTTTGTTACTACTGCTTTTATTTGGTATTAAGAGATAGAACAGAATTAAGCAGCTGTGATTAAAATAAACAAAGAGGATAAAGAGGCTTCAGGAGAATTGGCTCAGGAAAAAAGAGACAGATTAATAACACGTGACCAACAGAGGTGCCTAGATTTCATGAAGTTATGCCAGTGAATGCTAAACATTGTAAATGTATGATGTTTGACGGTGGACTGACCAGAATCTGACTGTCCTCCTTGTGGGGCAGAAAGTGTTCATGAATAAATGGGTGAGGGCATACATCTCAGAAGAAAGTACTGCAGATACATGCCCCTGCATTTGTGCAAATACATAACGTATGAATTTAGCATATAGTTTTAAACAACCATGCAGGTCTGTTTTCAAAAGGCTTTAATGCAGCTGCTCTAAAACTAGAGCACTGGGGGAACTCAACAGATCATGACAGATCATCATTTGTTTTTCTCCCTACTATCAATGGAATAAAATAGGATTTCCTGTCTTGTCTGATACATTTCTCTTGGGGCTTTCATATACTGGAATTTGGATGTGCTGTTTGCTCTTGCAGATATATTGTTACTCTGAAAACTGTCTTGGTAAAATTGTCTTTTCCTGTTGATGTCTATGAAAGTAGGTGAGAAGTCTCCTTCCAGCTTCCAAAGCCTTGAGTGCTGGTTTTGAGTCTGTGAATCAAATGTTTTTGGAAAGAGGTTTTAATAATAAGACAAATAAAAATATTTTTGTTAGGCAAATCATGGTTGCTAACATGTACAAATCTTGTATTTTGTTATGCTTGCACAGGGATTAGGAATTGCAGTAAAATATTCTTCTAATTATTCCAAGAACTGGAAGAACAAACTTCAGTTCTCTTTCTTTTCTGCAGGTCTAATGGGGTTAAGCAGCAACATGTATTTGCTTTTGCTATTAAACTCAGATCTGAATGTTTCTTTGGAGCAGGTGAATTCAGGAGATCTTTCTGTCCAGCTGGCTTTCAGATTGGATTCTTATTTCAAGTGAAATTAACTTTATGGAAATAATTAGGAAAATAAAATAAAAGCATTTTAAAATCATGGCAGATTTCCATTTTTGAATTAATGATATTATATAGGGAAAAGCTCTAAACATATGTCTTCCGACAGTAGCATCAGAAAGTGGTGCATTAAAAGACAGCATTGGAATTTGCTGCCTGTTTTGAGTCTGAAGTCTGTGTAGATAGGCTCATTTGCAAGAATTAAAGAGAGACTGAATTTAATGCCCAAACTTTGCATTTCAGAAAGATATCTTTACAGTTATGTGTGTTTAGGAAATAGGGCTTAATGTTCAGAATTGCTTTGTTAGGCTGATGGTTTTTCATTCGTTATGATGAATTGCTTAGAGAATTGTTCTGCTCCTATCCCCTTGCTTACTAATGAGAAAACGGTTTAATATGAAGATTATATATAATGCTTAGTTACTATATTTTAAACGAACTATTGTTGTCAAGTCTGTTATCAAGGACGGCATAACTGCACATTCTAATATACGCATAAGGTTAGTGTTTCTGTAGGAATCACAAGTCCTTTATGGGCTTTATGAATTATATAGCCTTTACGAATTATATAGCCTTTATGAACTAAATACCTATCCGATCAGGTCTCCTCTGTGGAGTGACGACATAATTCCTTCTTCTGTATTAGTTATTCTCTGGATTTTATATATGTTATCTGTGATATTTTGAACTCTATTTGGTCTTTGTGTGTTTTTCCATCCAGCAGATGAATGACTAGGGTCCTGCCAGTCATTCTGATTTCTGGAGTCTCTGTAGTTGATCTATAATTTTTAATCTCTTTTTTTCTTAGAGACCTAATACTGTTTCCAAGTTCTGTCCCCATTCTCCTCCCTGCCCTCTGAGTTTAACTATCATTTAACTATGTTGTACACATTTTAATCTTTCTTCGTACATAATCTCTGAATCCTCTTCAAATGTTCAGTCTTCTTTCTTACCTACTGCACTTCGGGCATTGAGTGTTATATACAAAAAGATGATAATGCTGACATTGGCACAACTAAATTTGACCTTTCACAGCTGCAGGCAGGGACGGTTTTGTTGTGTTTCCCTTTGTTGCCTTTGTGCATGCCACTCAAAATAGCTGTGAAGTTTGGGGGGAAGAATTACTGCAGTCCAAAAGTAGTGTCTCATTTGCTTTGACACTTTGCTTTTTTATATCAACTTTTCCCAAATCATCCTGTAGAACGTCTATATTTGGGAATATCATTTTGGAGGTGTATGTTTCCTTTAAGTTTATCCCTTGTTTCCAGTCTCTCCAAGTCCCTTTCTATTTCTACTTTTTTCCACACTTATTTTTAACTAGTGACAATTTCTCACCTAGGAATTTCATGAACAAGATGTTTACCACCTAATAATTAATGACAATTGGGGCTGTGCTTGTGTGAATAATGGAGGTGTCATGATTTAACCCGGCAGGCAGCCAAACACCACACAGCTGCTCACTCACTCCCCCCACCCCCAGTGGGACGGGGAGAAAATCAGAAGGGTAAGAGTGAGAAAAACTCGTGGGTTGAGATAAAGACAGTTTAATAGAACAGAAAAGGGAAAATAATAATGATAATGATAGAATATAAAAAATGAGTGATGCACAATGCAATTGCTCACCACCCATGCTGACCGATAACCAAGTAGCAATCACTACTTCCTGGAACACGTCTACCATTCATATAGTGAACATGATGTCACATGGTATGGAATACCCTGTTGGCCAGCTGGGCCAGCTTTCCTGGCTATGCTCCCTCCCAGCCTCTTCCAGCGCATGGAAGCTGAATGTCCTTGGCCTAGGAGGGTACTTAGCAACAACTAAAAACATCAGTGTGTTATCAACATTCTTCTCATACTAAATCCAAAACACAGCACTAGGAAGAAATTTAACTCTATCCCAGCCAAAACCAGGACAACAGAATAACATGTTTTTATTTCTGAGTGTTATAATGCATCAACTAAAGTCACATGTTCACAGTTAAGGATATTTCGTGTCTTTAGGACATTGAATTAATGTATGTTGTGAACGTGTCTTTTAAATTATATGCAAATGTTTTTTGACTAATACTTGAATGAGCTACTGTAATACATTTTGTAGTTCAATTTACTACTGCTTATAAGAATCTTGATAACCTTCAATTAAAGATTACTAGAGGCAAAGCTACCTCTTGGTGTTGGTTTTTTTTTTTCTGGCACTTGCCTTATAGGAACACTAATAGGAGCAAAAATAGCTCCTTGTTGAAGCAATTTTCCTGTTCTGATAGATTAGTCCTAAGGTGTGCAGTTCCTTCTTTTAAATAAAAGAAGGTAAAGGATGCTGCTGCTATAGCAGATCAAGATAAGTCAGACATTGAGGCAATGGGAGACAGACTGAGGAAGCAGTCTTTGATTTGAGCC
Source organism: Fulmarus glacialis (assembly GCF_000690835.1). Lineage (NCBI taxonomy): Eukaryota > Metazoa > Chordata > Aves > Procellariiformes > Procellariidae > Fulmarus > Fulmarus glacialis. Next base: position 18,224 of record NW_009208897.1, read on the forward strand.
CAGCTGTTCCTCAAAATTAAGCCCGAGTGACACTGCCTGGATCACTGAGAGGTGTAGCTTCTGTTGGGTTCTGAGGGAGTCAGTGATAATTATTAAATGAGTTAATCAGGAAATTGAGTACAGAGAAGAATTATTTTCTTATACTAGCAATTATTTTCAACAGTCTATTTATCTAGAAATAGTGTTTCTGATTGGAAAGATCTGTGCTCATAAATATGTTAATTAAATGGCAGTATGCAATATACTCTAATTATAGTTTTATGTTCCTAAATATAACACAGAATGTTGTGTTAATTCAATCATAACTATATGTCTATTTTTAATCACATACTACCTTGAGTATGTGTAGTAAGAACTTTCTGTGCTAGCAACTCTTCTAAAGAATGGGATGATAAAGTTAGTGCTGATAGGTAAACATATTAAAGTATAAAGTATTTTCAAGTTAATTCTTATACCAAATTTTCCTATGTTTTTTTCCAAGGCACTTTTGTTCATGGTAGAAGATCCTTTTGGAATCTAGCTCTAGTAGCAAAACAACTAGCCTCAGATACACTTTCACAGTGGCCATGTCTAGTCTGAATTTTTGAGTTTATTCAAAAAGAATGGGAAGCCATGTTATTAGTCCCTCAATTTAAATGCTTATTTTATTCCAAAGATCAATCAAATATTAATTTCTTTTGACAGCTACAGATAGAGGAATCAGAAATATTTATATGCAGGGAATTCAGAGATGATGCTCGGAATTATTCCCTGGGTTGCACAGATATAAGTGTTTAATAATGCTTTTGATAATTGTATCCAACCACATTTATATTGTGACACTAAGCAATTTCTTATATATATGTCTATCATTTAATTCTAGAGTATGCTTCTCAAGACAGAAAAATTTCAGGGTCTAAAATTTTCAATTTATTAGTAAAACTTTTGTTTATGAAGTTGGACATAAATGGACATAAGTGGAATGAACATTTTATTCTAGCCTTAATATTATGTATATTAAATTGAGATTTAATGTCTGTGGTTTGTTCAATAGACATGTTTATATGTCTCACTTATTTTATTGTGACACAGCAGTAAAGGAAAAGGGTTTTCTAAAGAGTAATCTGTATAAGAGAGTTTTAAATTCATCTGTGCTGCCCATTTAGGCATGCTCAACAGATTACTCATTTGAAGACATTTTTGTGTGGCAAAATAGTAGGTCTTTGTCTTCACCAGTTCACTAGTTTATTTCTTATATTAGATGATCCCTCATTAAATACCTGGAAGGTCAGTCAGAAGCATGAAGATTTTCCTCTAGTTCTCTCTATATAGAGTTAGGCTATTAGCAATTTTTCTTAAATTTGCTCTGACCATTTGTTCTGCTTGAAGCAATTAGTTGCCGAAGATGGAAAAACATTTTTATTTATTCTAAGAATTAGTTTGTGATTATGAGTGCCAGTAGCTGAAATATACAGGCCATTCTGCTAAGGGATAGGTGTTTGTATGGGAAGTATTTCTACTTACCGGTATCAAGCAAATCTTCTCAGTAGAGATCACAAATTAGAATTTGTGCTAAATGGCATTTTCAGTGAGAGGGAACATTAAGATCAAGCCAAACCTAGGAAACAATTGAGACAAACCCCAGGAAGCAGGTGATTTGAGATTAACATGAAAAGGCTATGATAATCTGTGAATGTTTCTGAAAGTCTAACCCAGACCACTGTGTTAAAAATCATTAGCAAGTATAATTTATGCATAAACACTTTGTTTCTATTCCATGGGGAAGGAGATGTCTCTAGATGTTTTGTTGTTGAAGGCTTGCCCATATTTTCTTCTTCTGGAATGATAAAATGTGCATCACCAATGAAAGGAAAACTTAAAATTGTTCCCACACTTTCTCCATCATGTGCAGGCAATAAAAGTTATTAGGAGGACACTTGCTACTTCTATATTGTCAGATTCACCTCAGGGCAACCTTCAGCATCCCAGATGGGATTAGGCTGGTTGATGGTCAGAGGCTTGGCTCATGACAGGAATCAAATAAATCTGCATTTATTCCAAATTCTGTGGTAATCTGGAAGGAAACACTATTTTCATTTTTTTCATTAAATCTGCCCAGAAGCCATATGTTTTTTCTGTGTGCTGAAACAAACAGTAACATTCCCACTTCTACTATATTTATTATTATAACATAATAACTTGTTAAACTTGCTGATTTAAAGATTAAAGGAGTTAAACCGACACTTTTTTATCTTACTCCATACAACATATTCAAATGGATTCACTAGATGATATTATTTAGTTTCCCAGATTATGATTCAGGTTATATATGCTGGTGGTTGTTTTTTTTTTTTTTAATTCAAAGTTGCTCAGCTCAAAAAGCGATAATGGATAATTCTTGTGTAATAATTTGAATATATACATCTCTGTGTATTTATTTTTTCCTCATGCTTTAAAGTATTTATAAACAATTATTTGTAATTTTGTCATGTATATTTTGTTCCATAATGTCGTGGTTTAACTCCAGTCAGCAACTA